>NC_035438.2:134869183-135109183 GCF_002127325.2 Helianthus annuus | reverse complement strand
TCATTGCACAGCGGAAGCAAATAAGCTAAGACTTTTAGAATGCGAACGCCACTAATTACTCGTATCTCCAATGGTTCTATTCCAACTGTACCTTGTTTTAGAAATGCAACCTGAGAAAGAAACATGCGAAAAATCAACATAAAGTTGAGCGAGTTCATAGTTTGTTTGTAAAAGATTTGAAATAAATCTTTTTGAATAACCGGTTTTTGAAATATGGTTGAGAAAACGAATTTAAAATCATTTTCTTGTCATGTTGTATGGAAACTTTGAATGAAAACATGGTATGTATCTTGTATAAATCAAGTATTCTCGTACAAATCAAGTATTCTTGTGTAAATCAAGTATTCTTGTATAAATCAAGTATTCTCGTACAAATCAAGTATTCTTGTGTAAATTAAGTATTCTCGTACAAATCAAGAATTCTTGTGTAAATCAAGTATTCCTGTATGAATCAACTATTCCTGTATAAATCAAGTATTTTTGTATCAAGTATTTCTGTATATATCTTGTTGTTAATGGGTTGCAAGGCCATTAACGTGTGACACGACATAGGAAGCAACCAGACCTTAGGCATTTTTCTAGTTGGCATATGCTGAGACACAAAAGCACTGCTTGGTACTCTTTCTCACCAAGAGTGTGGCTCCCCGAAACCCGTTAGATCTAACCTTTTGTTCTGCGGTCTAGGTATATTGTTGATTAATGGTGCTTATAGTACCCTATTCGTGACACGATTTCTCGTATCATGTATCATTTCTCGTATCATTTCTCCGTTTAAGGTACCTCTTGGTACTTGTATTTTCCCGTATTTTAGAAAACTAGAATTCGTGTGTATGCATATTTCGAAAAATATGCTTGTTTGAAAAACCGGTATAAAACATAAGCTTTTCGTAAACCATTTGTGTCAGTTAAAACTTGCTTGTAAAATGGTTTAGAAATATGTAATTCATGTATGCTTTGTAAAAAGTGCATGTCTTTCCACCCCGAAAACATTTAGAAAAATGTAAAACCGTAAAAGATGGGGTTATGAACTCACCTGAATATTCCTGTGCTAAGCTAGCTATATACGACTTCATGATGTCGTTTCCAAGACGAGACTCGCTAGCGTGCGTTCTACAATATTCCTAACATGGAATATCTTATAAGTTTCTAAATAAAAGCGGTAACTAATCTACGTGTCACCGAGCTCTACCGAATCGTCAACTGAACGATTTGACGGTGAATTGTTAACTTAACAAAAATGATTAAGTTATACTCGTTAAGTCTCGTTTATTGTCGGTAAAACTAATAAGTCTTGGAAAGACTTAGTCCTCGAGGGATTTAAAATATATATATATATATATATATATATATATATATATATATATATATATATATATATATTTATATAAAAATATATAAATATTTTGGTAGAATCCTGTTAGTCGTCTTGAGAAGTCGTTGTGTAAATAGGAACATTCGTATGATACGATATTTGAAATAAATATAAAACCTATATTTATTTTTATAAAACAAACTCGAGTCGTGTGATATTTGAAATAAATATATAAACTATATTTATTTTTATAAAAAGAGGTCGTGTTGTATGCTATTTGAAACAAATATATAGCTATATTTGTTTTATGAAACAATTTCGTATTGTTCGATTTTTGAAATAAATATAAACTATATTTATTTTTACGCAAAGATTTCGTATTGTTTGATACTGGAAAGGATTGTCGAAAGTGATAAAAGAATTGAAAATATTATTTCACGTTTTATTTTATAAAAGCATTGTCGAAATAATATCCAAATTGTCGTTTTTATAAAAAAAAAAATTACTGGAATAGGCTAGTTCGTTATATAATAAAACACGTTTTATTTTTACGAATTTTCTAGAAAAACGGGCAGAGTTTCCTCTGTTTTTAGACGCCCCCGACAACCAAGTTGTCGTTATTTTTCAAAATTCAACACAATTCAATCACCAAATGTCAAATTACGTCAATTGTACCAACAAAAGAAATAAATAGTCGCTACTTAATTTGGTCCGAGCTCGAGTTTATGTAAATAACCGAGCTCGAGTTTATGTAAATAACGAAAACTATATAAAATAACATTATTAACGCGTGCCGCTATAAATTTTTACCATTCTTCGTGCCGTTTGTTAACTGAGTTTGACTTGCGATGACCGAACCGAACTGAGTTGACCAGTTAACCGAGTTGACTTGGTTTGACCGAGTCAACCAAATCCAAAACCGAGTCTGACCAAGCCGCTTGACCCGAGCCGAACCATTGACTTCTGTTGACCCGAACCAGTCAAACCTGTCTTTGACCAGGTTTGACCAAGTTTGACTGTTGACCGAGCCGTTGACTAGATCTGACCCGAATCGAACACTCCACCGTTGAGCTGAAACGAACACCCGAAACACGAACATGAATCTGATGTTGACCCGAACCGCAAAACGAAAACAATCCATAGAAAAATCTGAGATGAACCAAAGAAATTTGATGTTCATCCTGAACATAATCATCTTCTATGTCGTCACCCGTGTCTGGATCGAACCACACCTAAACCCATCCGAAGCTAAACCAAACCCGAAACAAATCAGAAGTCGAACCTGCTGGGTTGCTGATCAGAATGCTTATCGGACCAGAAGGACCACCACCACGCCGCCACTGCCGCCGCCGTGAGCGGCGGCGCCGCTCCTCATCTCCGTCACTCTCTCTCTCTCCGACTCGTCTCTCTTTCTCTCTCTCTCCTCATCCCGGTCTCTCTCTCTTCTGCTATGTCTTTCTTCGTCGTCTGGCACCACCCACCACAGCGCCGCCGCCTGTGGTGGTGGGGTTGTCGCAGCTCAAGTCCGCCGCCACCGAAATGGTGGTGGCCGGCCGGTAATCGAGAGAGGGGGGTGTTGCAGGCGGAGCTTTATTCCGGTCACCGGACTTAAGGAAGGAGATTTAGAGAAGTTGTTCGGTTGTATATGTGGTGTTTATAGTGAAGGTGTGGGTGATTGGTTTTAAGAAGAAGATGGAGTGTTTGGGGTGTTTGTGTGTGTGGTCTGATATATAACCGAGAGAGAGAGGAAAGACATTTCTTGTGTGTGTTTATAGATTGCAGACAAAGGGGATGGGTGTTTGGCTTGTGGTGGGTTATGGGTATTATATAGAGGTGCTATGATCTTAAAGAGATCTTGGGAGATTTTGTAAATCTTAAGTGGATTTTCTAAATCTAGTAACGATTTTATAGAGATTTTCAGTAGATTTTTTAGAGATCTTTAACATCTTGACAAGATTTAATATATTAGGTGTAGGTTTAGGCTTGTGGGTTTTGCGCTTGGGCCCAGGGCCCACAAGCCCATCTCACGTGTAAGTGGCCCGTAATTCCTACGAGTCCCGATATCGCGACCCAAATTCCATAAGTGTCGAAAGTATAAAAATATTCGTGTAACATCCATAATTGTCGGCGTTGTCAGTATTTCATACGGTTTCAGTTTATTACCGTTAAATTTCCAACAGTATCTCCGCAGATTGTCACACGCGCACTGTAGAACCACATAAGCGTTCCTAAGCTTACTGAGGCCCTAATTAAGTTAATTTGCGTCGTAAACACTATTTATTATCGGTTTAATTACGTAATTAAGAGCCGTAAATCACCGGTTATCACAAACGTAACGATATATAATGTGTTAAACGCACTTATATATAGGAAGTACCAGCGGCGTATCCACCATGCTTTTAACACATTACACCCACCCCGTTACCTAATCACTTCCCTAACCCAACGGTTCAAACAGATTTAAACGGTTTACATAAATCAAACATTTACAAACGGTTCACATAAATCAAACGGTTACAAATGGTTCACATAATCAATCAGATTCAAACGGTTCACATAAATTCAACAGCTTCACACGGTTCACAATGTAAAACAATGTGTCCATATGCTGGATGAACATATGCAACAAAATGTAATATATAAAAATCAATGTGCTAGCATGCTAAGTGAACATACATAGCAAAACATAATGAAATCATGTACTATACGTGTACTAATGAGCATAACAAGCATATTATATAAAAGCATGAAAAGCACGAAAATAACAAATAGGCACATGTGTTTCATCCCAAAATAGTTGAAAACAGTAAAAGAGGGGACTATGTACTCACTAGAGGATGCTTAGAAGTCTTGACTAACAACCAAGCAAAGCTAAAGGGATCACGGAAATCAAACGGCACCTAATAAAGGTAACCATGTTAATAAACGGACCTAAATCGGAGGATCGGATAAAATGAGGTTTCGTAAACCAAATGAGTGTAGGAACTCATGTAATATGGTTTAAGAAAGCCTACATTCTAAAACGAAACCTAACCTAAATGCTTACGACCCATTACCCACTCGTTTAGGTAGCTTACGCTACTTTAACGCGTCGTTCGCGTAAAATGCGTTCGGACCGCCTAACTAGTCCTAGGACAAGTATTATATGCCTTAACATGTCTAATAATGTTGCCTAATCAGCTTAGATGTCAAACATTAGGTTACATATGCTTAAAATGAAATTATGCGTAAAAAGGGCATTTTGGTCATTTTCCTAAGGCATATAAATTACCTATCATACAACTAACTAAACGTAGTGACCATAAGGTATAACCTCGGAAGGTTATTCCCTATACAACTATGGTCACAAAAAATGCTTGGTCGGATTCCTAAAAATCGACCAAACGGGTCGGGTTCGAAAGTCTAAGCGGTTGTTCAGACCGCTTATCTTACGACCCTATACAAGCACTTATCTAAAAGTGACGAGTTAAACATGTTAAAACATGTTTAACAAGGTTTGAAAACAGGTTTGATATCAAGACAAAGGGTCTTGATACCCAAGAATAGTTTGGTTGCAAAATACGCAAGAAACGTATTTTGACCCAAACTATGACTCGTCACTACGCCCAAATAACGTGGTAATCAGTATGTATAGTCACAAGGGACTATGACCATCGTGATTACGCTCACGTTACGAAGTTTAAACGAACTTCGTGTTGACCAAAGATTGGTCAAAGAAGAAAGTCAAACTTTACGCTTAAAAACGCATAAAAGCACGAAAGAATACTTACAAAGGGTCCAAGCAAGGAAATCTTGATCAAACTACTCAGGTATGAAGTTCTTGAACTCCAACATAGAATAATTCAATCAGATTTTGTGAGGAACTTGAATGAGGGTGTTGGGTATTTATAGGAAACCCATAACCGTTAGGATCATTCCTCGCAAAACGTGCTTCGATCTTGACCCTCCATGTGGGCACATGGCTTTCAAAACGATGGGAACACTAGAAACTATCAAATACCAGCCCATAGCATCCATAATCAATGGTTAAAAACCATCAAAACCTCAAAATTGGACCAAATGCAATGAATCTGTTTGCAGGTCTGTCGCCCCCCTGCGTATGTTTACCCCTCAGCTTACGCCCCAGGCCTAGCAAATTTTGGCAGATTTGGCAAAAATAGTCCCTGCAGCCCGGAAACTTGATTTCGATGCCTTTTTGACATGTTTAAGCCCCGTTAACCCCATTTCAAGGCTCTAAAATGAATTCAAAGTATAAGGAACTTAGAATATGCTCAAAAACATCTCGGATGTCGGTTCATTTGATCGTACGGTTGCGTTGTTCGGTTAATTACGACGAAACACGAACGGATGCATCCGTTCCAAATTACGCGACAAATGGAATTTCATCATGTACGGATATATTCAGAACGTAAGATATGCACGAAAATGCAAACTTATGCACTTTTTGACGCTTTTAGTCCCCATTGATTAAGAAAGTTTATTTTTGCGCACCAAACACCTCAAAACCTATTTCTAAGCCATGTAAAGGATATTTAGGGCATGTTTAACTAATGATCAAGTTCCGGAATGCTCGTCACAGTACAAATTGGCATACTTTCGCAGTTTGTCGAAATTAGCCCATGTGATCGAATGAACTTGATTTCACCACACCAAACCCTCCAAAACTTATTTCTAAGTTATGTAAAGGTTATTTAAGGTATGTTGAGCCTATGTCACTGTTCTGGAGTGTTTGTTTCATTAAACTGGTTATATTTACGCATCAGATAGCGTACAACCTTCCAGAAAGCGATTCAAAGCTCGAAATCGAACAAGAATTGATATGTGCCAATGATACACATATTTTTACAAATCCCAAGAATGAAACACAATATTTCGTTGATTTGGTATTTGTTTGATGGTCGCAGAGGCACAGGTGTCACAGTCTCCCATACTTTAGGAAATTTCGTCCCGAAATTTGTTCGTAGGAGCCTGTCTGTGACTTTGTGTTAAATAACCACCAAAGATATGCAAGGCATAATCCTGTCATTTCCTCAACGGACATTCTTCGGAAACTAAAATGAACAGACGGAGTCATTTTTAACGGGTGCTTCCTCAGAAATGGAAATGAATGAACATGATATTCATTTCCCACAACGGACATTCTTCAGAAACGAAAATGAATGGACGGAGTCATTTTCAACGGGTGCTTCATTAGAAATGGAAATGAAGGAACAGGATATTCATTTCCCTCACCGGACAATCTTCAGAAACGAAAATGAACGGACGGAGTCATTTTCAACGGGTGCTTCATCAGAAATGGAAATGAAGGAACAAGATATTCATTTCCCACAACGGACATTCTTCATAAACGAAAATGAATGGACGGAGTCATTTTCAACGGGTGCTTCATCAGAATTGGAAATGAAGGAACAAGATATTCATTTCCCTCAACGGACAATCTTTAGAAACGAAAATGAAGGGACGGAGTCATTTTCAACGGGTGCTTCATCAGAAATGGAAATGAAGGAACAAGATATTCATTTCCCACAACGGACATTCTTCAAAAACGAAAATGAACGGACGAAGTCATTTTCAACGGGTGCTTCATCAGAAATGGAAATGAAGGAACAAGATATTCATTTCCCAAAACGAACATTCTTCAGAAACGAAAATGAATGGATGGAGTCATTTTCAACGGGTGCTTCATCAGAAATGGAAATGAATAGAATAACTCTAGACACATGACAAAACTTGCTGTGGTTTCTGTGCACTAAATTCTATAATTATTTATGCATCCATAATTACGTAATTCCTTGCACAGTCCGCACAGTACATTTCATAATGTGTAGGGGAAGAAAATCAAACCTGTGATGAGTGTGACTAGGCTACCATAGGGTCCTTTTAATTAGATCGACAAATGATCTCTTTAAATAGACTACCAAGGAGTCTTTTCAGCTATATCCGCATGACATTCTTAACCAGATTTTTGGATCAATCTGTTTAACTAGACCACTCAAGGGGTCTAGTTATGGAATAGTACTTTATAATCCAAGGGTCTTAACCATTACGTAGAAGCCCATTAAGGATTTAAGGTAGTACCTTTGGATATCCTACTATAAATCCCTTACACGAAGATATGGAAGATTCTACGAGGATTTGGATAACGAAAATTTGGATCACACAAAAACATAAAAGAGAATCACATAAGCACATAATCACATAATTGTTTATTTTGACCATTAATTTATTATCTTTGGACACGGGTATTTAAAGCACACCAGGAATCCAATCCGTGGATTTCATTTGGCACTTTAAACATCTTCAAGAATCTATCTATGAAGATAGGAAGATCTTAATAGGAATTCGGCTTTGTCCTTATTGAATCGTAATGTACGTATGGAATCATACAAAGAATTCAATTAAGGGCTCCGATTAACGATATCCATCCACAAGGATCTTAATTATGAGGATATAAAGATCCTATATGGATTTTGGAATTTGTGTAACGAGAGGTGTTTCGACACCTTGCACTAGGCGTGCTTAAGTCGATACAAAAGGTAGAAAGTTCATGAGGTTTAGGTGCTAGATATGCCAAGGCAGCATATGAAGCAGAATTTGGAGATTGAGCAGCAGCAGGATTTGTAACAGCTTTGCTTTTGATTGCAAGGCGGCACAGGTTAACCAAATGTCCCTATCTTCCACCGTGGGTACATTTGAAACAGGGTATTTGATTCGGATGATGACGGTTACTTTGACTGCACCAGAAAGCGGTTCCCTTGCACAACTTCATCCATGAGGCGAGTCATGGTGATAGCTAAATAAACGGTCCTCTACAGTATGACGCCTATTCGCTGGGTAATTGCAGCACCTGGTTCGGACATTTGAGTGTTGTTGTGATGAAGAGGCATCTTGAAGATAATGGAAGGCATAGGAGGAAACAAGCGAAAGATAATCAAAAGAGAATGACAACACATGAAAATTGTGACCATTTGTTTGTTACCTAAGGCAAACAAAATGAGATGGTGACTAATCAAAGTAAGTGGGTCATATTAATGTTTCGCGAAGACATGCTTTAGCCTATAAGTGGACACTCACCCTAAGAGTTCCTAGGTAAGAGTGACTGGTCCGATTATGTGGATTTGTACGAACACTCTAGCCTTAGACAGAAAGCTCAGAGTACATGCATCCATCCTTCCAGATTGCACGTGTTCACATTATAAGACCCAACCTTGACGATATTTTGAAAACTTTAAAGGTTCAAAACCTTATAATAAATCATCCTAGAATAGATGATTAGTTTTCAAAGTAGATTCGAAATTTGTGTTCTTGTTGTGGTTTTCACCTAAGGATAAGTGACGGTATTCTTTTAAGATCTAAACATAAGAATCTTGTGTTAGGGTCCTAGGAAGGTTATAGACTAGGTCAAAGCATTACTAATAACCTAATTCCCTATAACCATGAGCTCTGATACCAACTTTTCTGTCACAACCCGACCACGAAAAACAACAAATCATGGCGGAAACATCGGGGAGTGTTGTAACAGAATCATTGTTTCATAACACATGGATTGAAGTTCTGTTTTATTAGATTAAATGTATTACATTACATTGAAAAATCAGAAACAAAACATGAACAAATAGACTTTCATTGTTATTAAGTCACTAAGGCCTCGTCCGTTCCTATGTGAGCATGCATCAATATCATCAAATATCATCAACTATGGTACCTAAAACACATGTGAAAATACGTCAGCATAAAAATGCCGGCGAGTACATAGGTTTTATGTGAGTGTCTGATCCATGGCTAGTTTACATGCTGCAATACCTAATTAAAATCGTTGTTTTGAAAAGTATAATATTGCGACATAATTAACCAACTCAAATCAAGTTGGTTATGCTTTATAAAATCTCGTAGCCATGATTCTTAACCCAAAACATTTATTTTATTAAATCAAGTTGTAAAAAATCTCGTAAAAACTCGTTAATAAAACTCGTATGGTTTTTATTATTAGAAAAACCTTGTAATATAACTTTGTTTTGATAACCTTGCCCAAGTGATCTAGATAACGCAACGATATATAATGTGTTAAAAGCACCTATATATAGGAAGTACCAGCGGCGTATCCACCATGCTTTTAACACATTACACCAGCCCCGTTACCTAATCACTTCCCTAACCCAACGGTTTAAACAGATTCAAACGGTTCACATAAATCAAACAGTTACAAACGGTTCACATAAATCAAACGGTTACAAACGGTTCACATAATCAATCAGATTCAAACGGTTCATATAAATTCAACAGCTTCAAATGGTTCAAAATGTAAAACAATGTGTCCATATACTGGATGAACATATGCAACAAAATGTAATATATAAAAATCAATGTGCTAGCATGCTAAGTGAACATACATAGCAAAACATAATGAAATCATGTACTATACGTGTACTAATGAACATAACAAGCATATGATATAAAAGCATGAAAAGCACGAAAATAACAAGTAGGCACATGTGTTTCACCCCAAAACAGTTGAAAACAGTAAAAGAGGGGACTATGTACTCACTTGAGGATGCTTAGAACTCTTGACTAACAACCAAGCAAAGCTAGAGGGATCACAGAAATCAAACGGCACCTAATATAGGTAACTATGTTAATAAACGGACCTAAATCGGAGCATCGGATAAAATGAGGTTTCGTAAACCAAATGAGTGTAGGAACTCATGTAATATGGTTTAACAAAGCTTACATTCTAAAACGAAACCTAACCTAAGTGCTTACGACCCATTACCCACTCGTTTAGGTAGCTTACGCTACTTTAACGCATCGTTCGTGTAAAACGTGTTCGGACCGCCTAACTAGTCCTATGACAAGTATTATATGACTCAACATGTCTAATAATGTTTTCTAGTTAGCTTAGATGTCAAAAATTAGGTTACATATACTTAAAATGAAATTATGCGTAAAAAGGGCACTTTGGTCATTTTCCTAAGGCATATAAATTACCTATCATACAACTAACTAAACGTAGTGACCATAAGGTATAACCTCGGAAGGTTATTCCCTATACAACTATGGTCACTAAACATGCTTGGTCGGATTCCTAAATATCGACCAAACGGGTTGGGTTCGAAAGTCTAAGCGGTTGTTTAGACTACTTATCTTACGACCCTATACAAGCACTTATCTAAAAGTGACGAGTTAAATATGTTAAAACATGTTTAACAAGGTTTGAAAATAGGTTTGATATGAAGACAAAGGGTCTTGATACCCAAGAATAGTTTGGTTGCAAAATACACAAGAAAACGTATTTTGACCGAAACTATGACTCGTCACTACGTCTAAATAACGTGGTAATCAGTAGGTATAGTCACAAGGGACTATGACCATCGTGATTACGCTCACGTTACGAAGTTTAAACGAACTTCGTGTTGACCAAAGATGGGTCAAAGCAGAAAGTCAAACACTATTTGACTTTTACGCTTAAAAACGTATAAAAGCACGAAAGAATACTTACAAAGGGTCCAAGCAAGGAAATCTTGATCAAACTACTCAGGTATGAAGTTCTTGAACTCCAACTTAGAGTAATTCAATCAGATTTTGTGAGGAACGTGAATGAGGGTTTTGGGTATTTATACGAAACCCACAACTGTTAGGATCGTTCCTCGCAAAACGTGCTTCAATCTTGACCTTCCATGTGGGCACATGGTTTTCAAAACCATGGGAACACTAAAAACTATCAAATACCAGCCCATTGCATCCATAATCAATGGTTAAAAACCATCAAAACCTCAAAATTGGACCAAATGAAATGAATCTGTCTGCATGTCTGTTGCCCCCCCGCGTAAGTTTATCCCTCAGCTTACGCCTCAGGCCTAGCAAACTTTGGCAGATTTGGCAAAAACAGTCCCTGCAGCCCAGAAACTTGATTTCGATGCATTTTTTGACAAGTTTAAGCCCCGTTAACCCCATTTCAAGACTGTAAAATGAAGTCTAAGTATAGGGAACTTAGAATATGCTCAAAAACATCTTGGATGTCCGTTTGTTTGGTCGTACGGTTGCGTTGTTCGGTTAATTACCACGAAACACGAACGGATGCAAATAACGATCCCAATTACACGACGAACGGAATTTCATCATGCCAATCACTAAAATAAAATATTTTAATGATTACATAAATTTTTTTATGTCCGGATATATTCAGAACGTAAGATATGCGTGAAAATGCAAACTTATGTACTTTTTGACGCTTTTAGTCCCTATTGATCAAGAAAGTTTATTTTTGCGCACCAAACTTATGTTTAACTTATGATCAAGTTCCAGAATGCTCGTCATAGTACAAATTGGCATACTTTCGCAGTTTGTCGAAATTAGTCCCTGTGATCGAATAAACTTGATTTCACCACACCAAACCCTCCAAAACTTATTTCTAAGTTATGTAAAGGTTATTTAAGGTATGTTAAGCCTATGTCACTGTTCTGGAGTGTTTGTTGCATTAAACTGGTTATATTTACACATCAGATCGCGTATAACCTTCCAGAAAGCGATTTAAAGCTCGAAATCGAACAAGAATTGATATGTGCCAATGATACACATATTTTTATAAATCCCAAGTATGAAACACAATATTTCATTGATTTGGTATTTGTTTGATGGTCGCAGAGGCACAGGTGTCCCACCGCACAACCGGGTTTGTCATACAACAAGGATTAGGTTACTAGATCCTCAGCTAGTGGACCTACAAGTGGTATCAGAGCCTTGGCTCTCATCCTTGTTACAACCGAGCTTTGTGTCTTGTTTTCGAACCTCTTTATTGAAGATTTTTCAGAAAGTTTAGGTCATTTGAATATTTTATGGGTTAAAGATTTGCAGATCTTGATTGTTGTTTGTTTAAAATTTTCATAAAAACCTTTTTAATCTCATGAAAGAATCAGGTTTTTGTTAAAATTTTTGGCAAACTCGTTTCGAAAATTTTTCCGATGAACTTTTGGCCGGAAACATCATTAAGTTCTTCAAGTTCTTTGTGTTTCTTCATACTTTCTTGGTTTGGTTCACAAGTGTTTTATTGAAAATCATAAAATATTAGTTTAAATTGACAAAGTTGGTAGCATTATGATGGTCTTTTGAGATCTCTTTAGAAAAGTATGGTTGTTTAGATTACAAACCATCTTTGGTAAGGATAAGATTGTCTGAAAAAGGAAGATTTCGAATTGTTGTCTTTTAACTAACTTGGGATATACACCTACCAACTTTTGTAAACCAGAAAAAGTGAGTTTCTAAATTAAGGGGAATCTTACCAACCTTTGTTTCACGAAGAGTCAAGTGTTCGTAGACCCAATTTTAGTGGATAAGTGTTCGTGGTTATTTGATTGTTCAACGAGGACTCACTCTTCGTCGGACAACTGTTCGTTGAATTATTATTGGGCTTCACAAAAATTAACTTTGGGCTTAAAATTAATTTTGATCGGGCCTTTTTGTTTCAGCTGAGAATCAAATAACTCTTCGTTGGAAGTAACTGTTCGTAGACATATTGGGCCCAGTAGTCAAGTCTTCGTGCTACTGTTTCAGTCTTCGTTGTCTACCAAGTCTTCGTAGATAATCATTGTCTGTAGTCAAAAGCACTGTTCGTAGACATTGTTTAATATTTTAACTCATCCTTGGCCCAACATGTTTCTTTTGTAGACATTTAGTCTTCGTGGATATATGTCTTATCTTGGTGGACTCCGATTTACAAGTGGCCCAATATGTTTCTTTTATGAATTCGTGGAATCCTATTTACAAGTGCGCCATTTGTTATTTTAAAATTTCATTGAGGCCATATAACTCATCACAAGTCTTCGTAGCGTATAACCAACAGTTAGTGGACTTCATTAACAGTCTTCGTAGACTTGAGTCTTCGTGGTCTCATTGTTTCAGTTTTCACAGAAGTCTTGTTTTGCCACTAAAACTTGTTTAATTTGGGTTTCCAAAGTTTTTTTGTCATTAAATTTCATCCAATATGACTTCCGACTGGTGGGGTTGGAAACCGGATCCCAATGCGGATATGTATACGGGTAAAGGTTTAGTTCCTTCATGGGCTCAGTCTCCCACAACCTCGTCATCAGCACAAATGACTTCTATTATGGCAAACCAGTGGGCATTTGTTACTAACCAAAATCAAAGTATACAAAGTCTTCTTTTAAGCAAAAATGAAACCGGTAGTAACAGTCATCCACCTAAGCTGATGCATATGAACGAGTATCCTGGTTGGGAAGAAAGATTCCATACGTATGTTCTTGGGCAGAACACGGAGTTGTGGTTGTCTTTTACCACAGAATTTGATCAAGCACTTGAAGAATTCGGTTCAATTGCCGCAACGTTTGGAGATCTTTCTGCCGATGATAAAAAGGCACATGATTTAGAAAAGAAAGCATATTCAATTCTAACTCAAGCCTTAAAAAAATAAATTTATCACCAGTTCGTGAGATTCTAAACGACAAAAAGTCTATGAGATGAATTAAAGGCGAGAGGTCAAGGAAATGCGTCGTCACGCAAGCTGAGACATGATCTACTAAAAAAGGAATTCGACGGATTCATGTGTATGGAAAGGGAGTCGCTGGGAGATCTGACAAGTAGATATTATCATCTGCTGAGTGAAATGGGTAATTTTGGGGTGGTGGTAACTCCGGAAGAGGTTGACACAAAGTTTGCCGATGCACTGCCAGTTCAATGGAATGGTTTCTAGAAAATTCTAAAGTATAATGGCATGCTAGCTACAACCAACATCCATGATTTCATTCAACTCCTCCTGGAGAACAAGAATCAAGAGGAAATCAGGAAGGAAAAAAGAGTGTCGGTATGACAAAATCCTGATATGTACCATGGAAATTGTGGAGGTACCAGCACAGCTGCGAGACCTGCTCAACATGCTCCAGTTCAAACGGCTTTCATCTCGAGCACCGATATGCATGGAAGACCAAAACTAGCTGCCCCAGAGCAAAGCTATCAGTCTACTGGAGTACCATCATTTCTTGATTCAAACTACAAAGGTCAACAACAAGCCAATTATGGAAACACTTCATCAACAGTCAACGCTGGTCAACCAACTAATCCAAACACAGTTCGGCAAGACACTTCATGTCACACCCCCAAAATCCACACGCGGAAAACCACCGCTTGGAGGCGTGACTGACCAGGATCAAGCCACCAATCATATTGAACATAACAAGTAATAAGTAAAATTCAACCACATAATATGAAAGGTGTTTCAAATCCAAAAACATAGTTAAGTATTTAGCGGAAGCATAATTGTAAAACCCAATGTAAGTATTAAGTATGAAATAAAATAATGTTTTTAGCATGGCACACACTGCCATGTCCCACAACGACCGCGCCTCCCTGTGCAAGCTCCATGAGTACCTAACGACCTGCAAGGCATGTAACAGAGAGTCAACAACAAAGTTGAGCGAGTTCACAGTTGGTTGTTTAGTTATAGTATTGGTTTCGTAAACCATATGTTCGTTTTGTAAACCATGTATCGTATTAATTCGTATCGCGGTCTCCCAGACATGTGTGCGAAGATTAGTGGGGGCTTCCCATGTGTTACTAGACCGAGTGTATCGACTGCTACGAAAATGTAAGAGGTGCCCTAAGTCAATGTCTATCAGCATTGACCCTTTGCCCATAGTCCATTAGTACACGCCCGTTTGAACGACACGGTGTGAGGTTTGTTAAACCGAATAGCGCTATTAACTAATGACCCGCTCGCCCTAGGCCTCGGCGATTAAGTCGATAAGATGAGGGACTTCAATGATAGAGGTTTGGTCCAGTGTGTATGCTTGGCATCCTACTCCCAGAGGATGGTTGTAATTACCGTTTAGTTCATTTACCCATTCCCAACCCTTGGGAATCCCATGCCTTGGAAAGAGTGTGAACTCACCTTGGTTTGCTCGGTATGCTAAAGTATGTGCTCACAAATAATCAGTCAAGTCCTAAAGTACGCACGTGTACATAACCAGTTTATATTCACGAAGTTCACATATAAGTACAATCACGGTGGATATTAAATCAGTGATCACCAAATAGCACAAAACACGTATTCAAGTCCATACAAGTCATGCTTATCATCTAACAGCACTTAGTTAATCTAGGTTAACTCTTAACAGAGTTAAATTAAGTTGCTATGCAAATTTCCCACTCGACGAAACAACCCTGTTTCGCCGTGACTTCCCTTTGACAAAACACTCTTGTTTCGTCGTGATTTCCCTCGACGAAACACATCTGTTTCGCCGTGTTTGCCCATGACGAAACACACCTGTTTCATCATACCCATTTTGTCGTGACAGACGATTCGTCTGATCAGTTACGTCACCAACAGTTACACAGGAACCCTAATCATCGATCATCATCAACAATCAACAATCATACAGTAATTATCGATACTAGTCGTGGCTGAGTCATGTGTTAACCTAAACAATCTAACATGCAAATATCACATCACAAATTCATCATTCAACAACATACTTATACCGTTCATGAACAATGGCATAGACAATTGAAGTTATAAACATCAATTCTAATCTATTTACTGGTTTATCCACAAAAAATCCAATTCGACACACAAAACTGTAACCGACAATAGATCCTATTATAGTCAATTCATCAACCAAACATGAACATAACCATTATTTAGCATCGATCCCTAACGATTTCAAGCAAACAGTTAACTATGACATACATCAAACAATCACGCAAGGGGTTAAACACTAACCACGATGAACGGAATAATAACTTGATTGATTCGGGGGCTTCGGGGACACAAGATCGCCGTCAACAGAGAAAGGGAGCTCTAGGGTTTCGATTTTTGTTAAAAGTGTGAAACAGGAAGTCAGTTAGGTTAATATACTCGAATTAACGTACTGGGCCCTTAATGGGCTTCGCGATCACTGGGCCGGCGAAACACACCTGTTTCGTCGAGATGAGGATGACGAAACGCTCTTGTTTCGTCGAGATGGCCTAATGGCGAAACGCCTGTTTCGTTGCGGTTGTTATGGGCGAAACACTTGTGTTTCGTCGGGCCTTTTCATGGTTTAAATAGTTTAAGTTTTTCAACAGGTTTCATATTATATCACCAAACATATACATGCAATAATCACAATACGTTTTATCATATCACAACGTGTACAGTTACAAAGCAAATAAGTCATGTAAGTAAACAAGTAAACAGTTAACGTGCAATAAATACGAAAGTGGAATCTTGGAAACTCGAGTTCTCACATTATCCCCAACTTGAAAGAAATTTCGTCCCGAAATTAGCATGCGGTTACTGAGGAAGCTAGTTAAGTTGTGTAGTTTTCTGGTTTCCCTGGGGTGTCACATCATCCCCCCGTTAGTTTGGAATTTCGTCCCGAAATTCTGTAGTAGCTTCGGCCTCAGTAGTAGTTGCATTGTTTCCGAACAACTGGGGATACTTGAGTTTCATTTGGTCTTCTCGTTCCCAGGTGAACTCTGGGCCACGACGGGAGTTCCAACGAACTCGAACAAGAGGTATTCTAGTGTGCTTGAGGACCTTAACATCCTGGTCCGTGATTTCAACAGGTTCCTCGACGAATCGCAACTACTTGTCGATAGTGAGCTCCTTCAAAGGAACTATGAGGGTCTCATCTGACAGACACTTCTTCAGATTTGACACGTGAAATACGTTGTGAACCCCATCGAGTTCTGCTGGTAGGTTCAGTTTGTAGGCCACCTTGCCTATTTTCTCTATGATTTCGAACAGTCCGACATACCGTGGATTGAGCTTGCCTCGTTTACCAAAACGAACTACACCCTTCCAGGGTGAGACTTTGAGTAGCACTCGATCTCCAACTTGGAACTCGAGTGGTTTCCTGCGCTTATCAGCGTAGCTTTTCTGATGGTCACGAGCTGCCGCCATTCGTTGTCGTATCTGAGCAATTCTTTCTGTAGCATCGACTACGAGTTCTGGACCCGTGATCTGACTATCCTCCACCTCTGCCCACACAGAGGTGATCGGCATTTACGCCCGTACAATGCCTCAAATGGAGCGGCTTGAATGCTGGTGTGGTAACTGTTGTTGTACGAGAACTCCACTAACGGGAGATGTTTTTCCCAGCCGTTGCCGAAGTCGATAACACATGCCCGAAGCATGCCTTCTAGAGTCTGGATAGTGTGCTCAGACTGCCCATCCGTCTGAGGGTGATAAGCTGTGCTCATGTCTAATCGAGAGCCAAAGGATTTGTGCATCGCTTGCCACAGTTCAGAAGTAAAACGTGCATCACGATCGGAAATAATAGAGGTTGGCACCCCGTGCCTCGAAACCACTTCTTTTAAGTAAATGTCTGCTAAGGTAGAGAATTTGTCAGTTTCCTTGATAGCCAAGAAGTGTGCAGACTTAGTGAGTCGATCCACGATCACCCAAATAGTATCATTCCCACGCTGAGATCTAGGCAGGCTAGTAACAAAATCCATGGAAATTTCCTCCCATTTCCATTGTGGTATCTTTGGTTGCTGGAGTAGGCCCGATGGTTTCTGGTATTCTGTCTTGACTCTCGCACAGGTTAAATTGCTGACGTAAGTTGCTATGTGGGCTTTCATACTAGGCCACCAATATGTAGTTCTGAGATCGTGGTACATCTTATCCGAACCTGGATGTACTGAGTAGCGAGACTTATGTGCTTCATCCATTACCAGCTCGCGTAAGTTTCCATAATGTGGGACCCAAATGCGTCCTGTTACCTAGTAGGCGCCGTCTTCCTTTTGTTCTAACCGTTGCCTCGAGCCGCGTAAGGCTTCAGCCCTGATGTTTTCTGGTTTCAATGCTTCTACCTGAGCATCTCGTATCTGTGCAGGAAGACTAGACTGGATGGTAAGTTGTAGTGCTCGCACGCGTCTAGGTGTAGTGTCTTTTCGACTGAGGGCGTCGGCCACAAAGTTGGCTTTGCCCAATTGGTACTTGATGGCACATTCGTAATCGTTCAGTAACTCGACCCATCGTCGTTGACGCATGTTCAATTCCTTTTGCTTGAAGATATGCTCGAGACTCCTGTGATCGGTGTAGATGGTGCACTTGGTACCGTACAGGTAATGTCTCCATATCTTAAGCGCGAAAACAACAGCTCCTAGTTCTAGATCATATGTAGTGTAGTTCCTTTCGTGGATCTTATGTTGGCGTGAAGCGTAGGCAATGACTTTATCCCGTTGCATCAATACACAACCCAAACCCTGAATTGATGCGTCGCAATAAACTACAAAATCGTCTGTGCCCTCTGGCAATGAACGAATAGGTGCACTGCAAAGTCTATCCTTTAAGTGCTAAAAAGAGGTTTCCTGCGTATTACCCCATCGATAGGTAACGCCCTTCTGCGTTAGTGAGGTGAGAGGTTGCACGATCTTGGAAAAATCCTTGATAAATCTCCTGTAGTAACCTGCCAAACCCAAGAATTGGCGAATTTCCGTTGGTGTGCGAGGTGCAGGCCAGTTCTTAATCGAGTCTACCTTGGATGGATCAACATGAATCCCATCCTTGTTTACCACGTGGCCTAGAAAGTGGACTTTACGAAGCCAGAAGTCGCATTTCAAAAACTTGGCGTATAACTGTTATGTTCGAAGGAGTTTCAGAATGAGTCCTAAATGCTGCTCGTGTTCCTCCTGACTCTTAGAGTAGATCATGATGTCGTCGATGAATACAATCACAAACTTATCCAAGTAAGGCTTGCACACTCTGTTCATAAGATCCTCGTCCCGGACTCTCAGTTGATGGCATAACTAGAAACTCGTAGTGGCCGTAGCGAGTTCTGAATGCTGTTTTGGAGACGTCCTCGTCCCGGACTCTCAGTTGATGATAGCCTGACCTCAGATCAATCTTTGAATAGTAGCTCGACCCTTGCAGCTGATCGAACAAATCATCGATGCGGGGAAGAGGATAGCGGTTCTTCACTGTCACCTTGTTGAGTTCGCGATAATCTATGCACATCCGGAAGGTACCGTCTTTCTTCTTTACGAACAACACTGGAGCTCCCCAGGGCGAAGAGCTAGGACGAATAAAACCTTTATCCAAAACTTCTTGCAATTGTTTGGACAGTTCATCTAGTTCTGATGGAGCTAAACGATACGGTGCTTGAGCTATGGGCGCTGCTCTCGGAGCTAGCTCGATTTGAAATTCGACCTAGCGATGAGGCGGTAGCCCAGGTAAATCCTCTGGAAATACTTGAGGAAAGTCGCGTACTACTGGAATATCCTCGATCTTCTTCTCTTTCGTTGACGCGTCAGTGACAAGTGCCAAGATAGCGGTGTGACCCTTTCGCAAACACTTCTGGGCCTTAAGAAAGGAGATGATGCCTACCACAGCACCACCCTTGTCGCCTTGAATCACAAGAGGTTCTTTACCAGAACGGGAAATACAAACAATCTTCTCTTTGCATAGGATCTCTGCTTGCTGTTGAGACAACCAATCCATCCCAATGACTATGTCAAAACTACCCAAGGCTATAGGAATGAGATCGATAGAGAAAGTCTGACCAGCTAAAACGATGTTACAACCCTTGACTATGTGTGTGGCCTCTAAACCTTTACCATTAGCTTACTCTACGACATGCTTGGTGTTCAAAAGTGTTGGTGTGCACTTTAACATTTGACTAACTTTTAGAGACACATAACTGGTATCCGCACCTGATGTGTGTAAAATGCAACATATAAATTACATCAAATAAGGCATAAAACTAACCCTTTTTAAGTACTAATGTTGGAAAAAGATTGTTTTTGTCTTCCTTTTGTATTTTCAGGATGAAATGAGCTCAAAGTCACAAAAGAAGCAAAAAGACAACCAATTCTAACACAAATACAAGAAAAGGAATAAAAGTAGACTGCCCGAACCCTCAACGGCATCTTCCCAAGCAAAGAAGAGAAAACAGAAGCCTGAACACGCCCCGTGCTCAGCCAGCACGGGGCCGTGCCCAAGAAGCAGCAGAAAAGACAAACCTGTAGAAGCTTCTATTGCCCACCACGGGGCCGTTTCCAGTGAGCACGGGGGCGTGGCGAAAGTACAGCAGGCGCATTAATTGTAATTGCGAATTACAATTAATGAAGAGAGATAGTGTCAAACGGGCACGGGGGCGTGTCCAGCGGACACGGGGCCGTGCCCAGCCTTCTGTTCAGCCTATAAATAGGAGTGCTTGGCTTCATTCCAATCCATCCCTTGGCACACCACCTCTCTCACACTTCATCCACCACCCACCACCACCATAACACCATCATCCACCACCATCATCCATTGTCCATCATAGAGTGTGTGAGTCGTCTCGGGATCCAAGATTGATCGTAAGAGTTCTTGACAATCAAGGCCATGTTTGCCTAAGTCTCTTACATCACTTGGTGAAGACAAGTGTTTAGTATAATACTTTTTATTTTTAATGTTTTGCACTTTTTATTTGGTTTTGTATTAATGACTTTAATAACTAGTTACTTATGTTGAAGGTGATCTTTCCTTATCGTTTGTCCGTGGTGTCTTGGCATTATTTTACTGTCTATATAAAATAAAAGATTTTCACCATTCATATCTCCACGGTCTATATGGAGGTATGTTGGCTACCTGGTCGGGGGTTAAGGGAACGGTTTGGTAAGGGTCTTGCCCTTGTTCAGCGTTTAGAGGTCCTGCAAGGGACCTGGGTCAAATTTAGTAGGATCTCCGTCAATGCCCATAGGTATTGGATGGTGGGGATCCAAACTCTTTGACCCTCTCATAAGTTAACTACTATTAATACTATAACCCGGCTATTTAGGACTGTATCCCTGCTGACTCAGACTACTTAGTCGAGGGTAACGTCACCGCCAAAAGCGGGGCCTACCATAATTTGCATTAATAACTTAATTCATTATCTTCCAATAATCCAACCTTTTGGGATTGTATCCTTGCTGACTCAAACTACTGGGTTGAGGGTAACGTCGCCTTCAAAAGAGGGGCCTACTACAATAACTAAGATAATCTCTTAAACAAGTGCAAAAGTGCGAAAATAATCAAAGGTTATACTAATACACGAGTCGGATCCAAGTGATTCATCTTGTCTATCTGTTTTTATTTTATTTTTATTTTTCAGCATTTAGTTAGTTTTTATTTTCTTAGTTTAAAATCATTTTTCTAACTTTTTGATTTGATTAGACGTTAAGGATAAACTGGTACTAAAAGCTCTTGTGTCCTTGGACGACCTCGGTATCTTACCAACACTATACTACGTCCACGATGGGTGCACTTGCCCATATGTGTGTTTAGTGTTAGTGAATATCGTGTTTTATAAATTTAAAACTTGGCTAAAGGTGTAAAAAAAGGGCTTAATTATACATTAAAAATATATTACACTACACACGCATCATCACCCGAATCAAATAATACAGTAACATAAAAGTCATCGAGAAGGAACTTACCCATCACCACATTAGGATCATTCCTTGCTTCACCCTGCCCCAGCACGAACGCACGACCCCTAGCGCCGTTATCATTATTGTTTCCCACATTGTTGTTCCCATTGACCTGATTATTTTTGTTGTTGTTCTGATTTGGATTTAACTGCGGGCAGTCCCGCTTGAAGTGGCCTTCAGCACCACACTGAAAGCATCCCCTGCTGCCTCGCTGCTGATGCT
Source organism: Helianthus annuus (assembly GCF_002127325.2). Classification (NCBI taxonomy): domain Eukaryota; kingdom Viridiplantae; phylum Streptophyta; class Magnoliopsida; order Asterales; family Asteraceae; genus Helianthus; species Helianthus annuus. Next base: position 135,087,261 of record NC_035438.2, on the reverse strand, counting down.
GCTGATGCTGCTGCTTGTTCTGTGGAGCTGGTGGTTGTTGTTGCTGGTTCTGATTCGCAGGTCGTGAGCTCCTGCAATCTTTAGCTTCATGACCCATCTTGAGACACCTCTGACAACGACCCTTGTTGCACTGACCATTGTGGTGCCTGTTGCATGTATTGCACTTCGGAAGGTTTCCTCGATATCCACCCTGCCTTTGACTACCACAAGATTGCTGACCAGGACTCTGGTAGTTATCAGTCTTTCGTTGTTGTGCCTGGGACTGAACTGTAGTCGAACCCGTGCTGGAATCCCCATCCCATTTTCTCTTGTTGTCACTGGGGTTAGCAGAAGTAGTGGTGCTAGCAGCACTTATACACTTAGGCAGTCTGTTCTGTTCCACTGCCTGATCTGTGAGACGATGAGCAAGATGGGTAACATCCTGAATAGTAGCAAGGTTGGCAGACGTCACACGGCTTTGAATCTCTGGTACTAAGCCTCTGAGGTACAACTCAATGCGTTTGATTGGAGGGTCCACCATAGTTGGGCACAAGATGGCCAGTTCGTTCGATCACTTCGTATATGCTTCTATCTCTGACCCCGCCATTTTCAGATTAAAGAACTCCACTTCTAGCTTGTGGATGTCATCACGACTGCAGTATTCTCGCTTAATCAGTTCCTTAAAGTCGTTCCATGGGGTGGCATTAGCAGCCGCCAACCCTAGCATCTGAACTTGCGCATTCTACCAAGTCAGCACAATGCCTTCAAGAGTACCAGTGGCATACTTCAACCTTCGAGCCTCAGGGTATTCACACATCTCAAAGACGGACTCGAGCTATTCAAACCAATGGAGGAGTCCAACGGCTCCTTCAGTGCCACTGAATGTGCTAGGACGACAGTCCATGAAAGTCTTGAAGGTGCATACGGGTAGCTGAGCGTGTTGACCTCCTGCTTGTGCGGCTGCAAGTGCCGCAACAACTTGTTCGTTAATCAGAGCTGTCAACTGGGCTTGAGTCATGTTAACACGTCCACTCATGATCTTCACAAGTAAGAGAACACAAGTGAGAAGTGCGTTATATCAATACGCAAGTGTGGAATGACAGAAGAGTGTAAGCAAACAAGGTTTTCAGTTAGTAATTGCTACATTATCTAAGCATACCATGAGCAATGTAGTATGTATCTATCAAGTAGGTAATGTGTACATGAATAGTATCACCTATAGTGTTGAGTCTTGCACGTGGAGCGAAGCGTCGTTGTGGATCGTTGAGCACTATACAGGTTATAGTCTGGTTTTAACAAATACTTTTTCCCCTTATTAGAACCAAGTTCACTATAACCAATGGCTCTGATACCAATCTGTCACACCCCCAAAATCCACACGCGGAAAACCACCGCTTGGAGGCGTGACAAACCAGGATCAAGCCACCAATCATATTGAACGTAACAAGTAATAAGTAAAATTCAACCACACAATATGAAAGGTGTTTCAAATCCAAAAACATAGTTAAGTGTTTAGCGGAAGCATAATTGTGAAACCCAATGTAAGTATTAAGTATGAAATAAAATAATGTTTTTAGCATGGCACACACTGCCATGTCCCACAACGACCGCGCCTCCCTGTGCAAGCTCCATGAGTACCTAACGACCTGCAAGGCATGTAACAGAGAGTCAACAACAAAGTTGAGCGAGTTCACAGTTGGTTGTTTAGTTATAGTATTCGTTTCGTAAATCATATGTTCATTTTTTAAACCACGTATCGTATTAATTCATATCGCGGTCTCCCAGACATGTGTGCGAAGATTAGTGGGGGCTTCCCATGTGTTGGAGCTGAGTTTCTTTTTGATTGTATTTTGTGTTTGAAGTTAAGATGAAAATGGATGAGTTGTGCAGCGGAATTAAAATGAAAACAAACTTTGCATACAATCAAATGAGAGTAATACTTTAATCAAACATCTTTTACACAATGAACCGAATGATTGAATTTAATTTCAACAACGATTACAAAGATGATGTATGAATGCAAACTCCCCCTCAGCCCGAGCTCAGTAGTTTGTTCGTGCAAAGAAGACGAATGATGTGAAGAGCTAATAGAACAGTACAAAGTACTGAACTATTTATAGGCACTTGCAAACTACTGAGCATCTTTGCTGACGTCACCATGAAAGTGACATCTAACCTCCTAACAAACTCTAACCTCTGATCTATACAGACACTGCTTGTGTTAACTACTGCTAATACATTCTATTACAAAACAGACTTTAGAACAGCTGCTGCAACCTTCTACTGCTGTGAACCCAGCAGCACTTGTCCGGATCAGCAGTGCTTGACTCAAGGCAGTAGATTGAATCAGCAGGACTTTAGTCTTCCATCAGATCTTTAGTTGAGCAGCAGTTATGAGTCAGCAGTTTGGTAAGATCAGCAGATAGGAGGTCATCAGTAGTTGTAATCACTTTCAAGGGGAGAGATTTGTATATCAGCATCTGCTTATTCAGAATCCACTGCTCTGATCCAGTTTTGGCTTTAATTATCTGTTCCTCTGATAGGGTTCAATCCCAACAATCTCCCCTGGAACAGATAATGCCAAAACCCTTCATTATTTGTGGATATTTTATTGCCTCATTAACAACTCCCTTATCTGACCTTTAAATTGTAATTCATAGTCAAGGGCATCTGTATCTTCATCATCCCTGCTAAGTGGAAGATCAAGGAGATTCTGCAAATCTTCAAGACTCAGGCCAAGAGCTTGTTCCCTTGATATTTTCTCCACTTCTCCACCAGACCTGAGCAAAGTCAATACGCAGGTCTGTTTGTCAGTTGCCCACTTTTGTATTTTTGAGCCTGGTGGGTTTCTTGGGAGATGTTTATTTGCAGAAGTATTTGGTGAGGCTGGCCTGTTCATCACTGGCTGAGCAGTGGTAGCAGAGTTTTCTTGTTCAAGTTCTTCTTTTAACGTTCTTAACAAGCCTTCTTTTAAAACAGCATTTCCAGCAAGAATTTCTTGAACAGTTTCAGCTCCTAACTGGCTTTGTGTCCTTCTTTTGTAGATGGCATTACCAGTTGGAGCAGTGGATCTCCTGATTTGCAGCTTTGATGGTCCTTTTGAAACCGCTGCTTCAGGGTAGTCAGGTTTTTGAGGAATTTTTGGATCTTTCATTCTTAATTCCTCCAACCTTTTGTAGGTTGACCTGACCAAATCTTCTTTCCATCAAGCAACTTGTCTTTTGGTGCCAAATTCAGCAACAACCAGTTCTTCTTTCATTCTCTTTAGTTCCAACTGCTTTTCAGGTACATTCCTTTTGAACTTTGCCCAATCAGGAGGAGTGTGAGTGACTTTCCTTTTTATCATATCTTGAATTCTGGCTGCTTCAGCTTCAAGCTCTGGAACAGTCCACTCTTTGTACATGTGTCTCTCTCCTTTGTATTTCTTGTAAAACATAATGCTTTCAATGTAGTCTTTCTTCAAAATTTCAGCTGCTCTTTCTGAAATTTGTTGACTGACATTTTTAGCAAAACGTTCTAGGGAACTGACTTGTGTGAGCAGATATTGGTAGTATCTTGATACTTCTTTGTCAGATTTCCCTTGTGTGTTTCTTTTCGAGATATCCTCTGCTTGCTTGGCCTTTATCTTTAAATATTCTTCAATGTTTTTGGGCCAGGGATATCCTTTGATTGAAGGCAAACTCCTTTTGGCAGGGTCATCCTCAGTATAAAAGGACTTTATTTCTTCTCTAACTACTTCCAGTTCAAGAGGAAATTGAACACCTGCAGGAGGTAAAGGCTTGTGCATTGGAATAGAAGAGAGTGGAACTGGTTTTGGTATATTGACAAGAGCTAAAGGTTTTGAAGATGTTGGGGATGGTGAAGTGACATCATCTTTAGGAATTAGCCTTCTCCTCTTTATTTGAGGAGGGACTGATGATGTTTTGGATGGAAAGGTGGTTGTAGTGGCAGTGGTTTGTGATAGACTAACAGTTGTTGAAACAACTGGTGTTCCAACTACTGTTGTCTTTACAGCAGAAGTTATAACAACTGCTGTCTTCTGCCTTTTGACAAGAGGTGATTGTGATTTTGGTGGTGATGGAGGTAAAGCAGTGGATGTAGTGTGTGTTGAGGTGGTGTGTGTTGAAATGGGAACAGATGTTGAAACTACTGAAGTACCAACAGCAGCTGATACAACAGGAGTTACAACAACTGTTTTAGGTGGTGGTTTTTGAGCAGACTTTGAACGTCTGACCGGAATGGATTTGGGTAGCCTTACTTTTCTAGTAGGCTTCTTCTTTTCATCAATGAGATTTTCATCATCTCTTGACCCTGAAGTACCCTGATCCGGATAATCCACCCTGGCTTTCTTTTTGGCCTCCTTATCCCTTTTTACATATGCAAGTGCTTCTGCAAGTGCATTTGTGGTCACATCAATTTTCTTACTCCCATCTGGCAAAGGAATCTGGTTGGTCATATTGGAATTTTCTGGTGCGAGGTAGAGACCATCTGTTATTCCTTTCCTTCTCCATTCCTGAATTTTCTCCCCCTTTTTGGCATTATCTTCGGGGAGTTGATCAATGAAGAACACTGGTGGAGGAGCATTGCCAGTGGAGTGCAAGATCTGAGTTTTAAGAGCCTTTAGATCAGCCTGAGTGTCTTTGTACCTAGACTCCATAGCATTTCTCAATTGTTGAACATGTTTTTCATGTTGCTGATCTGCTATTTGTGCTTGATGATGGAGAAAAGGTTGAAATAGATTCCAGAGCTCATTTGTAGCAGGTGCCTGTTAGAGAGCAGGTGCTTGAGGTGGAACAGCAATGGATTGTACCTTTTGTACTTGTAACAACTGTTGTAGCATATCTTTGAGTTCTGCAACAGAGTTATCAAGTTTTTCAACACGAGCCATCAATTTCTGGTACTTTAAACCATCACCCAATTTAATGGGATCATCTGATTTCCCACTAACAGTGGTTTTATCAGTGGTAGAAGTAGGGAGTTTACTCCAAACCTTAACCACTGATGCCCCTTTTTCTTGGTACTGGGGTCTTCTTCCTTCAACACTTGACAACCTTTTGATGTTGCCAGTAGGATAAATAAATCCACTGGTGGTTGGCAAAGGTGCTATAAAAGGAATTGCCTCCAAGGAAGTCTTATTGATGTAACCACTGTCCAACTGTAAACCTGTAGGTTCAACAGTTGTAGTGGCTGCTTCACTTGGATTACCACAAAGAGTTACTTATAACTCAATGGGTGTAACCTCCTCAGGTTGTGTTGGTGGGTTAGCAATGAATGATACAGCAGGCTCAGTCATTTGTTGAGGTATATTCTCATTGACAGGTGATTGAGAAGGACTGTGTAATGCCTGGTTCAAATCAATTGCATCCAACAGTAGTTGTGTTTTTGGTGGAATTGTGGATGTGATGGTGGGTTTAGAAAGCGGATTTGCTCCGGGCATTGAGCTGTGGATGATGGAGACGAATGTATCCAGAGCATCATGATGTGGTGGCCCTTTGTGTACAACCTGTTCTTTTTGTGAAGAAGCAGGAGGAGTTATGGTTATGGGTTGAGATATTTGTACCAACTGCTGTGAGGAAGAAGCAGTAGTGGTTTCTTGTGACATTTGTGTTGTCACAGGCATTAACTCTGGTATCTCATCCTCCAGAGTTGCCATTTTGATTGGTTTGGGGGATTTTTGATTTTTCTTTTTGTAAAGCTTTTTGGGTTTTGTAGGTGTGGGTTTCAAAACAGTTGGTCTGCTGCTTTGATCACCTAGAGCAGTAGGCTCAGCAGCAGATACCTGAGGAGCAGTGGTTGCTGCTAAATTCTGCTCAGCTACCCCTGCTTGTGTTTTGCAAGGTGCTAACATTCGTGAAAAAGTTTCAGATGTTAGGCAGTTTATTGCAGTTATTTCACCTTGGTTTATTAAAGCTAAATCATCCTTACTGAATTTCTTTTGAAAATAATAGCTTAAAAACCTTGGGAATAGTAAGAATGATTTGCTTTCAACATTATTAACCAAATCTTTAAAGATTTCCCGAGAATAATTATAATTTTCTTCTTGAAGAATTGCATATCCCAGATTTTGAATCTTTATAGGGATCTCATTAAAAGAAGTGGTTTTGTTTGAAACACATAGGAGGAGGGTATGAAATAGAAATCTTGGTGCAGGAGGAAAATAACCTTTTTCTAAGGTTAGTTTCTTCATCATTGTGGCTTCATACCCTCTTTCAATGAAGTCAATGTGCAACTCGTTTTTAGTGAAGGAAGTTTTACCTGCCTGGTCATCGAGTTGAAAGACTTCGGAGATGGATTGTGGTGTAATGTGGACAGCTTTACCTTTTATGGAAGATTGGATTGCAGTTGCAATGTCTCCTTGTTTTTCAAGGGTTGCATTCTTCCAAAATTCCCTTTGGGTCGCCAAGTAGATGGGTGCGTCGGCGGTGAGCAAAGTTTTATACTTTGATTTTGCCATGATGGTGATAATGGAATCGAAAACATCTGTGGTTCCTGGTTTTGTGAGAAGACCCAGGAGATTGTGAGATTTTTTGAATGGAATTTCAGTGGTAGGTGCCTTTTGAGAGGCTGTTTTCGATGATTTTGATGAGGGTTTTTCAGAGAGCTTCGATTTTGTCATTTTTGAAACGAAACGATCGAAGAAATTTGTGAGAAATGAGAAGAAAAACTGCTTTGAGAAGAGAATTTTTAAGAATTCAATTCGACAGTAAAACCCTGTTTTGATGGTGAGTGGGGATGTTATAGGAAAGAGAATGAATGCTGTCGTGGCAGCCGTTACAAAAGGTCTGACTGCTACTGCCCACGTGACAACCACTGGTGATAATGAAGGACAATACTTTTGGTGAAAGCAACTGATGAAAGCAGTGGAAAGGGGGCAGTGGATGATTTTCACTATCAGTGGACAGCATATCAGTGGATAAGACACTGCTTTTGAACAACAGTGGTTATCAAGGAATGAGAGAACAGAGGTTGCCTTTCAGCAGTGGGCAGACTTTTTGAAGTAGAGCAGACTTTTGAACAATCAGTGGTTATGGCAGACTTTTAAGGATTTAATGAAATTTTCATTTTAAAGCTATTTTTAAGGATGGATTTTTGATTTTCTGAAAACATTTTGTTGCTTTTATTTATAGAAAAACAAGATGTTGCTTGTTATTCCATGTTTAGCATCCCAATCCTAGAGACCAAGCTTTCAAAAGTGGCTGTATCAAGTGCTTTTGTGAGCACATCTGCCAGCTGGTCTTTAGCTGGGACATGATGCAGAGAAATCAAACCTTTTTCATAGCAATCCCTCACAAAGTGATGTCTGATGTCGATGTGCTTTGTGGTAGAATGGGAAACTGGATTTTTGATGATATTTTCTGCTGCCTGGCTGTCCAACATGAGTGGTGTCTTTAAGGCAGTGATACCAAAATCCAGTAACTGATTTTGAAGCCACAGGAGTTAGGCTGTACAGCTTGCAGCAGCAATGTGTTCAGCCTCAGCAGTGGATGTTGAAACTGCTGCTTGCTTTTTGCTTTGCCAAGAGACTAAGCAATCACCTAGAAACTGGCACCCTCCTGAAGTGGACTTCCTTGTGGTGTGACATCCAGCAAAGTCACTGTCTGAAAAACCTGAAAGCTTGATATTCCCATTAGCTGGATACCAGATACCAAGTGTGGGAGCACCTTTTATGTATCTGAGAATCCTTTTTACAGCAATGAGATTTGATTTTCTAGGAGCTGATTGACTTCTTGCACAGACACATGTTGCAAACATGATGTCTGGTCTTGATGCAGTTAGGTACAATAAGGACCAAATCATGCTTCTATAGAGTGTTTGGTCAATCAGCTCATCCTTTTCATCAGACATGACCAGCTTATTTGTGGCCATGGGTGTGCTGCATGGTTTACAATCATTCATATCAAATTTGGTTAAAAGTTCTTTAGCATATTTGCTTTGATGAATGAAAGTTCCATTTTGCAATTGCTGTACTTGGAGACCAAGAAAGCATTGCAGCTCACCCATTGCACTCATTTCAAACTCAGCTGTCATGAGTTCTCTAAACTCTTCACACATTTTGGTACATGTGCTTCCAAAAATAATGTCATCCACATAAATTTGGACAATCGTTAAATCTTTCCCTCTCCATTTAAGAAACAGTGTTTTATCAATGGTACCTCTTTTGAAACCATTTGAGAGTAGAAAGTTGGAAAGAGTATCATACCAGGCTCTAGGTGCTTGTTTCAGGCCATACAAGGCTTTGTTTAGCCTGTAGACATGATCAGGATAAAATGGATCCTCAAAGCCTGGAGGTTGACATACATATACCTCTTCTTGCAATGTACCATAGAGGAAAGCACTTTTGATATCCATCTGAAACACCTTCATGTTGTGGTTGACAGCAAAGGCCAGGAACAGTCTGATAGCTTCCAATCTTGCAACAGGGGCGAATGTTTCATCATAATCAATCCCCTCTTCCTGTCTGTAACCTTGAACCACAAGCCTGGCTTTGTTCTTGACAACAATGCCCCTTTCATCTGTTTTGTTCTTGAAGACCCACTTTGTGCCAATGGGACTAACCTCTTTTGGCAGTGGTACAAGCTCCCATACTTGTTGTCTCTTAAACTGTTGGAGCTCCTCTTGCATGGCTTCTACCCAGCTGTTGTCTTTTAGTGCCTCTTGGCACTTGACTGGCTGATGAAGTGATAGAAAACCAGCAAAAAGACAAATGTTTTGGGTTTGGCTTCTTGTGAGCACCCCTTCGTTGATGTTGCCAATGATTTGATCAGGTGGATGAGATCTCAAGAAGATTAAATCTCCTTGGTATGGTATGATGGCATTTTTTGGTGAAGGCTGCAAATGTGTATCATCTGAGCTAACCACTACTGATGACTTTGATGACCCAGTAGTGGCTTCAAAAGGTGGTGGAATGGGTGGTAATGGAGTGGACCATTGCTGACTTTTATCCACTGTTTGAGGACTTTTGTCAGCAGTGTTTGAGGATGTGGAAGCAGTGGTGAATGGGCTACTTTGGTCAACAACTGTTGATGTAGCAGTGGTTGAGCTTTGACAGATGTTTTGAACAACTGATGCTTTTCCCTTTGTGGCAGACCTTTGAGGGATGATGACTTCATACCCATAGTCTGGTGTTGTATCCTCTGATGGACCTGCACTGTTAGTCTTGACAGCAGTATTTTCAAAAGTGAATTTTTCAAGATTAAACAGTTCAGCAGGATTTGCTGGGATTTTCATTGATGAAAGTTCATTGAACTTTACATCCAAAGTCTCCTCCACTAGCTTGGTCCGTGCATTGAACACTTTGTAGGCCTTGGCAGTGGTTGAGTATCCCAGAAAATAACCACAATCAATTTTGGCTGCAAATTTTGAAATGGAATCTTTTAAATTCAAAATAAAGCATGGGCAGCCAAATACCTTAAAGTATGAGATTAGTGGTTTGATTTTATACAGAATCTCATAGGCAGTCTTTTTGTGCCTGGGGTTTATTAAAACTCTGTTCTGGACATAGCAAGCAGTGTTTACTGCCTCTGCCCAGAAAGTTAATGGCAAACCTGAATCTGCAAGCATGGTTCTGGCAGCCTCAATCAAAGTTCTGTTCTTTCTTTCAACAACCCCATTTTGCTCTGTTGTTCTAGGGATGCTGTACTGCCTTACAAACCCTTTCTTCACACAGAAGGCATCCAACTCCCTATTTTTAAATTTTGTGCCATTGTCACTCCTAAAGCTTTTCACTGGAAGGTCAAATTGCTTTTCAACCTGTGTCACAAAGTCTTGCAAAATGCCTGCAGTTTCATCTTTAGAGTGCAAAAAGAAAGTCCATGTAAACCTAGAAAAGTCATCAACTATAACCAAACAATATCTTTTCTTTTTAAGGCTCATGACTTGAACTGGGCCAAACAAATCCATGTGTAGCATTTGCAAACACTGGGTTGTTTTGGACTCTTCAATGGACTTGTAGGAACTTTTATGCTGTTTTCCTTTTAAACAGGAAATGCAATGTTCAGGACATGAAAACATTTTTGTGGTAGGCCTCTCACCAAACCATTTTTTGAAATTTCTGTTATTGTTTTAAGATTTGTGTGCCCCAGTCTTTTGTGCCAAAGTTCTATCTCTTTGTTAGAGGCAGCTGAGAACAGACAGGCATCAGCTCTGGGACACTCTTTTGACATGTCAACAACATAAACATTGCCACTTCTTTGAGCAACAAGTTTAGTTTGACCATTTTTGATTATTGCTTCAATCTTTTTGACCATTTCTGGTCCAACAATCCTACAACAATCTTTTGTGAAGAATGACCCAAACCCTTTGTCACTCATTTGAGATACACTCAGAAGGTTGCATTTTAGATTGTCTATTAGATTGACATTTTCAAATTTTACATTGCCAGATTGCACTGTTCCAGACCCCAGAACCTTTCCTTTACTATTATTTCCAAAGGATATATCACCCCCACCATGGATTTTAAAGTCTTTGAGGAGGGCTTTACATCCTGTCATGTGCCTGGAGCCTCCACTATCTACATACCAAAGACTATCAAAGCATGCAGAAGCTCCCTGCACATGAAGTAAAAGGATTAGTTCATTAAGGACTCCAAAGCCAACAGGGCTTTGGATGGAGTCTCAACAGTGTCTGGTATAGATGCAGTGTGATGGACAGTGGTTAAGTCAGGGGTTTGGACAGTTTTAGTACTGTTCCTTGCTAACCACTGTTGAGGGTCTTACCCAATCACCTGCTGGTAACCGAAAGGATGCCTATTCACTCTGGGTTTAGAGGGCTTTTTGTAGACCTCATAAACGTGTGGAATCCTTTGGTAGGACTATTTTTCCTTGCCTTTTCTGAACTGATTGGCAGGAGGTGCATCAGTAACCTGAACATCTCTTTTAACAGATGTTTGGTTCAGCTGTTTTGTGACAGCTGTTTGAACTGACACAAACAGTGGTTGTTTCTTTGTGAATTTGGCAGATGGTGATGCTGATGGACTCAAGGATGTTTTAGCAAGGTACTCATTCTTTTTGATGTCAAAGTTTTTGAGATACACACATGCTTGAGTTTTGTGGTTTGTTTTACCACAAACAATGCAGCTTTCAGCTGAAACTATGACACTTGTTTTGTTTATATCATAAGCTTTTAAGTGGAAACAATCTTTTGTTAGATGGTTCCTTTTCTCACAAAATTCACAAAACAAGTTATCAATTTTTTCTTTCTTCTTCCTCTTTTCAGACTCTTTTGCAGCAGAGGTTTTAACCACTGCTGGGATATACTTAAGAGGAATGACTTTATCTTTTGGAGCTTTAACACCATCAGTTGATGTAAAGTCCATTGGCTTGAAATTTTCAAGAATATCACACTCATCAGACCATTTTGGTTTAAATTGATGAATTTCAATCTCCTCAAAAGCAGAGGGGCCCATTGGTCTGTCAAGTGTGATTTTGTTACCAAGTTTGTCAGTGATTTTCACTTCTTGGCCATTCTTGTTTGTGGGGATGTACTTAGCAGTTACATCAGTGGTTGAAACAGATTTTTCAAAAGCAGTGTTTTCATCATCATGTTTTCTATAACCAACCCCAAATTTCACATTGCTTTTTATCTGTTTCTCAAGCTTAACCTCATACCCTTTGCATGATTCCACCCATTTCTCACATGTGATCTAGGTGGATTCTAACTCCTTTTTGCAAACTTGGTATTTTTCTACCATAGTTTGGAGTTGGGTTTTGGTTATGCTTTGCTCTTCTTTATGCTGCTAATCTCTTTCTCTTTTTCAGCCAATTTGTTTTTAAGTTGTTTGAAAGATCTTTCAAATTTGACTTCATCAGTTAAGATTTTGTTCCTAAGGTTTTCATTCACCTCTTTGATGTTAGCAAAAGCAATAATGCAATTGTCAGAACATAGTTTTTCTAGAACTTGAGGTGATACCTTGGCAGTAGCCATCATTGCACAATCACACTGAGTATTCTCTTCATCACCAGCTCTCTTTTCTTTTTCACCTGCCTTTTCTTCTTTCTTATCTTCTTCAGACCATAGATCTGTCAATGGTTCAATCAGGGTACCTGAACTTTCTTCCAACAGTACTTCATTAGCCACAGCAGTAACCATTGCTTCAATCACCTCATCCACTGTTTCAGAGACCAGCTGTTTCTCTTCAGATTCAACACCCTCCTGTATTGACTCTAATGTCGTCAAACAAAATTTATCATGAGAAGAAACATTAGAAGCATAGAGTGCAAAGTTTTCATCACTGAGGTCTTCAGGCATACTGCTCCAGTCAACAAACTCTTGAGTAAAGAAACTTTGTTGATCTGGTTGTGTTGCTACTGGAGCAGTGGTTTGTGGTGCAGGTTGCACTTGTGCCTGGGGAGCAGGGGTTTGAACATATTGAATCTGTGGAGCAGCTGTTTGGACATAATGCACTGGCACAGGAGCAACAGCATAGTGAGTAGTGTTCACATGTGCTGCTGGGGCATATTGGGCATAGTGCACAGTGTTTTAATTTTGAGGTCTAGGATTTGAACTAGGGTGAGTGATTATGGGACCAGTTGTTTGACTCCTACACTCTCTAGCAAAATGTCCTAACCTGTTACACTTATAGCACTTGATTTTCGATTTATCCAACCCAACCCTTAGATTCCCATGCAGCCCTGGGAATTTTCGCCCTGTTCTTTTATAAAACTTGCTAGTTCTAACACTTAGCAAGGCCAGTTGATGCAAGATGTCCATTTCCTCTAGATCAGTGGGGTCAAAATGCTGTAAATCATTTAGTTCAAAGCTTAAGTTGTCTGACATCTGGTTTTCATTTGCAGTGAATGCATAACCTGTAGAGTGAGGATTAGGGTTGTTAAAATTTGCACCAGCAGTTATGTCAATGAAGTGATCATAACCCTGATCCTTACCACTACCACCAGATTCTTCTTGACCCAGAAGAGCAGTGTTACCGAATGAATAATCATCAACGGTTTTCCCTGACTCTTGTAACTTCCTTTTCTGGTTCAACTCCCTTTCGTAGGTCAGGAGTCGACCATGGAGTTGGGTCAAGGTCAGATCCTTGAACTCAGGTGAATTTCGGGTGACAAATGCTATTGTGTCCCATTTATCTGGCAGTGACCTGAGGAACCTGCTGTTTTGAGTTGAGTTTGTAAAAGTGGTTTTAACAAGCCTCAGTTCACTGATGAGACAACTGAACCGCTCAAATTGTTGCGTCAGTGATTCACCTTTAACATGACAAAATGTTTCATACTCTTGGTTCAGGATTTCCCTATTGTTTTCTATGACCTCTTTGGTACCTCCAAACTGTTCCTTAAGCGCGTCCCACAACTCTTTGGCATTGTCACAATGTAACAATCCAGCATATATTTCGTTGGGCAGCGCTGATGCTATGATACTAAATGCTTTAGCATCTAGTTCAAACTTTTGATAATCCGTTTCAGTATAATTTTCAACAGGTTTTGGAACTTGTTTTTTAGCATCTTCAGCGCTTGGCACTATAAGAACATGTGGACCAAAGATGACAGACTTCCAACAACCTGTGCTTTGTTGAGCGAGGATGTAACCCATCCTCCTCTGCCAGATGTTGTACTCATTTCTTTTTAGCATAGGTGGTTTAAAGAGAGAACCAATGTTGTTTTTATCGTCCTGAGATTGTGACGTCATTCTTGTTGTTTTACAGGTACTGAGAAATCAACTTTAGTGGTGATTAATCCTTACTCTGTTTTTCAACGACGAACAAACGATCAGCATCAACTGTTTTGAGCTGAACTATTTACGTCAAAATGATTGTTAAATCAAATTTGACTGTCCAAGCTCTGATACCAATTGTTGGATCTGAGTTTCTTTTTGATTGTATTTTGTGTTTGAAGTTAAGATGAAAATGGATGAGTTGTGCAGCGGAATTAAAATGAAAACAAACTTTGCATACAATCAAATGAGAGTAATACTTTAATCAAACATCTTTTACACAATGAACCGAATGATTGAATTTAATTTCAACAACGATTACAAAGATAGATGTATGAATGCAAACTCCCCCTCAGCTCGAGCTCAGTAGTTTGTTCGTGCAAAGAAGACGAATGATGTGAAGAGCTAATAGAACAGTACAAAGTACTGAACTATTTATAGGCACTTGCAAACTACTGAGCATCTTTGCTGACGTCACCATGAAAGTGACATCTAACCTCCTAACAAACTCTAACCTCTGATCTATACAGACACTGCTTGTGTTAACTACTGCTAATACATTCTATTACAAAACAGACTTTAGAACAGCTGCTGCAACCTTCTACTGCTGTGAACCCAGCAGCACTTGTCCGGATCAGCAGTGCTTGACTCAAGGCAGTAGATTGAATCAGCAGGACTTTAGTCTTCCATCAGATCTTTAGTTGAGCAGCAGTTATGAGTCAGCAATTTGGTAAGATTAGCAGATAGGAGGTCATCAGTAGTTGTAATCACTTTCAAGGGGAGAGATTTGTATATCAGCATCTGCTTATTCAGAATCCACTGCTCTGATCCAGTTTTGGCTTTAATTATCTGTTCCTCTGATAGGGTTCAATCCCAACACCATGTGTTACTAGACCGAGTGTATCGACTGCTACGAAAATGTAAGAGGTGCCCTAAGTCAATGTCTATCAGCATTGACCCTTTGCCCATAGTCCATTAGTACACACCCGTTCGAACGACACGGTGTGAGGTTTGTTAAACCTATTAGCGCTATTAACTAATGACCCGCTCGCCCTAGGCCTCGGCGATTAAGTCGATAAGATGAGGGACTTCAATGATAGAGGTTTGATCCAGTGTGTATGCTTGGCATCCTACTCCCAGAGGATGGTTGTAATTACCGTTTAGTTCATTTACCCATTCCCAACCCTTGGGAATCCCATGCCTTGGAAAGAGTGTGAACTCACCTTGGTTTGCTCGGTATGCTAAAGTATGTGCTCACAAATAATTAGTCAAGTCCTAAAGTACGAACGTGTACATAATCAATTTATATTCACGAAGTTTACATATAAGTACAATCACGGTGGATATTAAATCAGTTATCACCAAATAGCACAAAACATGTATTCAAGTCCATACAAGTCATGCTTATCTTCTAATAGCAGTTAGTTAATCCACTTAACTCTTAACAGAGTTAAATTAAGTTACTATGCAAATTTCCCACTCGACGAAACAGCCCTGTTTCACCGTGACTTCCCTTTGACGAAACACTCTTGTTTCGTCGTGATTTCCCTCGACGAAACACATCTGTTTCGCCGTGTTTGCCCATGACGAAACACATTTGTTTCATCGTGACAGACGATTCGTCTGATCAGTTACGTCGCCAACAGTTACACAGGAACCCTAATCATCGATCATCATCAACAATCAACTATCATACAGTAATTATCGATACTAGTCGTGGCTGAGTCATGTGTTAACCTAAACAATCTAACATGCAAATATCACATCACAAATTCATCATTCAACAACATACTTATACCGTTCATGAACAATGGCATAGACAATTGAAGTTATAAACATCAATTCTAATCTATTTACTACTTTATCCACAAACAATCCAATCCGACACACAAAACTGTAAATTATAGTCAATTCATCAACCAAACATGAACATAACCATTATTTAGCATCGATCCCTAACGATTTCAAGCAAACAGTTAACTATGACATACATCAAACAATCATGCAAGGGGTTAAACACTAACCACGATGAACGGAATAATAACTTGATCGATTCGGGGGCTTCAGGGACACAAGATCGCCGTCAATGGAGAAAGGGAGCTCTAGGGTTTTGATTTTTGTTAAAAGTGTGAAATAGGAAGTCGGTTAACGTTAATATACTCAAATTAACATACTGGGCCCTAAATGGGCTTCGCGAATCACTGGGCCGGCGAAACACACCTGTTTCGTCAAGATGAGGATGACGAAACGCTCTTGTTTCGTCGAGATGGCCTAATGACGAAACGCCTGTTTCGTTGTGGTTGTTATTGGCGAAACATTTGTGTTTCGTCAGGCCTTTTCATGGTTTAAATAGTTTAAGTTTTTCAACAGGTTTCATATTATATCACCAAACATATACATGCAATAATCACAATACGTTTTATCATATCACAACGTGTACAGTTACAAAGCAAACAAGTCGTGTAAGTAAACAACTAAACAGATAACGTGCAATAAATGCGAAAGTTGAATCTTGGAAACTCGAGTTGTCACACTTCAAGTTTCTCGAAAGTGAGTGTTGAGGTGGCAAAGGAACATATGGAGCTTCTAAACACTTTGGTGAGCGCGTACTGTGGGTTAGTAGCAGGGCAAATTGGGAATATCAATTTGAGTCAGGAAGATTATCAGCAGATAGATAAGGATTAAATGGATTTGATGGATATCAAGTGGGCATTTGCTAGTGCTGTGAGGCGAGCAAAAGACTTCATGGAAAGAACTGGTAGAACCAGCTTGGAAAGCAAGAAAGATACCAAGAATGGTTTCGATAAACAAGCAGTCAAGTGTTTCAACTGTGGTGAACGGGGTCATTTCAAACGTGAATGTACCAAGCCAGCTCAGCATGGAAACCAGAATCTGTTTAGAAATCATGGCAATCAACAGAATCAGAATCAGACCAGGAATAATGAGCGTGCCTTGATGCCTGCAAACAATACTCATCAAGCAGGTCCATCAAACAACAACCGAGCTCTTGTGGTGTAAGTTGATGAAGGTTGTCACTGGTCGATTCAACTGGGTAACGGTGATCAGGGTGGAACAGCTTATTTTGCTGAAGTTGTCAAGTATCTAAATCATGCGTGTAGTGGAGAAACTTCTGATGAGGACAGTTCTGGTTATAGTGGAAGCTCGGATGAAGAAACCTCAAGTTCAAGTGAAGATGGGACGGATGAAGTGTCATATGAGTCCATTGATGCGGATATTGAGGAGCTTTTGAGTGAAGCTAAAGCAGGGAATGACAGAAGATCTATTCTGGTGGATCAAGCTGCTTATTCTTCGTCTTCTTCTTCTCATCATTCAGCCTTTATGGCTAATGTTGGCAGCTCGTCAAGTTAGGTATGTGTCGATGAATCTAAATCTAATAAATGTGATAATTGCGTTGTTTTAGTTGATAGATTGTCTGATTTAGGTGCTAGTTTGTCTGACTTGCAAAGCAAATATGATGATTTGCAAAGCAAGTATGACGTGACATTTATCCACAATCAAAGTTTGACCGTGGATCTTGCGAAATGCACAGAGGCCAATTTGTTCCATAAAAATCATGAAAAAGAATTTAAGAAAGTAATTGACACATTAAGGGAAGATAAAACCGAGATAGTAAAAACAGTTTCAAGAAAACAAACTGCTATAAATAACTACATCACTAGGATCGAGGAAGCACAAAAGGAGTTGGCCTGTGTCAAGTGTGAAAATGAGGCGATCCAGCTTAGGCTAGATAGTTACTCAACCTCTAGGTATGTGCTGGATCACATTATTGACATACAGAAGAAGAAGAATGATGTCAGGTGCATTGGCTATAAGAAGTGTCCTCCACCTGTTAGACACAATTACATCGCAATGCCTGATGAGGAGGATAAACCCCAATTTGAGCCATCAGTTCCTTTAGATGTTGAGGAATTCGCAGCTGGACTTGGTTACAAAAAGGAAGTATCATTAGACTCGAATGTATCAGCAGATATGAAAGTATCAACTGCTAAACAAAATCAGGATCCTCCAGTCATTGTTGAGGATGCCGATTCTTCAGATGATGAATCCGATGATATTGATTCTGCACAGTCTAAAGCAGTTATCAAAGAAGAGGACATACCTCTCGAGAATCAAATTCTATGTGATCCTCCCGCAAAACTGGCTAAGACTTTTCTGGTTAAGTCCACTTCTGCACAAGAGTCTGAGAGTGTGAATTTGCTGTACACTCTGGTTGGTGATGATAAAGTTTATTCAAACAAAGATTTTCCGATTAAAAATGTCAATCAATCTTTAATCTGTAAAGTTTTTGATGATTCGATAAGTAAGTTGTTGGGTCTAAAATTGAGAATGAAGCTTGCCAAATTGAAGATTCCAACATGCATGAAGTTGACGGTTCTAAAGATGATGCAAGAGTTTGAAAACACTAGCCTAAGGGGGAGATTGTTGGGTCTAAAACGTGTAGTCTAATGTTATCATCGAATTAAGTCAATAAAGTAAATGCCAACAAGTCAAAGTCAACGCGCAAGTCGACACGAGATGATCGAAGAAAGATATGGCGTGTGAACGTTCGAGATATGAGAGTTTATGGCTTGTATGAAGTGATCAGAGAATCGGGTTTATGGAATGATTGGTCCTTCGCGTGTTATGTTTCACAAGAAGAACCAAAGTCTTGGAAAGAAGCGTTAAAGGATAATTCTTGGGTGGAAGCTATGTAGGAGGAACTGCAACAATTCCAGAAGCTAGGTGTCTGGAAACTGGTTAAGAAGCCTGAAAACTACAAGAAGATTGGCACCCGTTGGGTTTTCAAATGCAAGAAAGATGACCGTGGAGTAGTTGTCCGAAACAAAGCGAGATTAGTTTTTCAAGGTTTTCGTCAGATTGAAGGGATAGACTACAACGAAGTATATGCACCGGTTGCACGTCTTGAAGCTATTCGGATTTTTCTAGCCTATGCTTCCTTCAGGGGATTCAAGGTTTACCAAATGGACGTGAAAAGTGCATTCCTACATGGTGTGGTTGAAGAAGAGTTGTATGTCGGACAACCTCTGAGTTTTGAAGATCCTATTCATCCTGATCGGGTTTGGTTGCTCAAAAAAGTTCTCTACGGATTACATCAAGCACCGAGAGCTTGGTACGCAACCTTATCTAACTATCTGCTGGAGAATGGTTTTTGCCGGGGTCTTATCGATTGTACTCTCTTCATCAAAGAAAAAGATGGAGATTTTCTGTTGGTTCAGGTATAAGTAGATGATATTATCTTTGGTTCAACTAACGATGTTTTGTGTAGGGACATCGAGCGTGTTATGCAGGAGAAATTCGAGATGAGCGCCATGGGGGAAATGAACTTCTTTTTGGGGCCTACAAGTTCAACAAACGGAGTCTGGGATATTCATCCATCAGACTAAATATGTCGGAGACATCTTGAGCCGGTTCCAGATGTCCGAAGCGACGCCCTTTGGTACCCCACTTCCACAGAATCATGGGATTACTCCGGACTTGAAAGGTGAAAGCGTTAATTCTTCATTCTATCGTGCAATGATCGGATTTCTTATGTATCTCACAGCCTCGAGGCCCAACATAATGTATCATATGTGCCTGCTCGCTCGCTATCAAGCCAACCCGAAGGCCTCACATCTAGCAGCTGTAAAAAGCATTTTCCGCTATTTGAAGGGTTGCCCGGACACTAGTCTCTGGTACCCTAGGGATGATAGCTTCGACTTCTCGCGTTCAGTGATTCTGATTTTGGTGGCTGCAAAATCGACGGCAAATCCACAACGGCTGGATGTCAGTTTTTTGGAAATCGCCTAGTCACATGGCAGTGCAAGAAGCAGACTTGTGTCGCTACATCAACATGTGAAGCTGAATACATTGCTGCCTCAAGTTGTTGCTCCCAAGTCCTGTGGATCCAACAACAAATGCGCGACTACGGTTTTGAATTCCTATCTACTCCTATTTTCGTTGATAATTCTGCTGCCCTGCAGATCACTAGAAATCCTGTGTAGCATTCAAAGACCAAACACAACGAAATCAAATATCACTTTATACGTGATTGTTTTGATAAAAGACTTATCGATGTTGTTAAGGTCTACACCGATGACCAACGTGCCGACCTTTTTACCAAAGCTTTTGACAAATCACGATTTGACTATTTACTAATGGTAAACGACATTAAGGTCAAACCAGAGTAAAACCAACATCGGTAAATCATTTTTGTAAATATTTGTTTGTGTTTTCTTAATTTCTCATACTTTTTGAATTTTAGAGGGGAGTAAAAACGAAAAATACAAAAACATTGAAAAATTTTAAAAAATACAAAAACATCGGAAAATTTCAAAAACACAAAAACAATAGAAAAACAAAAATGAGTTTCGTGGTGAGCAAAAGAGAAAATGATAGTACATTAGTGGTTTGTCGAAACCTCTTTTAAACCTAAAATGAAAAACGATAAGCAGCTCTATATAAGATGTATTTGTAGGCTCACAATCATTTTAAAGTGTGCAGGGTGATATAAACCTAAATCGACTGAAGACTGTGTGGGAACCGCTCATTGGCATATGGTCTTGGTACCAAAATTTCGTTTGATAGATTGCCGAGGTTCTGAGATACGTGGTCTTTATGTTGTTTATCACCTGGGTATCATGGTTGTTTCTTTTACCGAAAAACAACGAAGACGCAAGTCTAGATCTTCCATGATACCATACATACGTGTAAATATCATTCAAACATGTATATAACATGATGCATACGACCTCAATAAGTGATAAACAATCACATGTCCCTATCAATAAGTGATAATATATCACAGTTATCCGGGAGTCAAGTTCGTCTCTTTGTCTGTACGATGGTACTAACCTGTTCACGGACTTGCTCCTGTGCCCTCATGCATCGAATACCAAGTTCCTCACCAATAAGTGATTTAATCACATAGGGCTTGTATTCATCCAAAAATAAGTGAGTATCTCACATCATATACGTTTAAAACAGATGATAAATGGTATACTCACCAGTAAGATGAACCCTCGTGCATACCTTGATACGGGAATATGTTGTGTGTGGATGAACACAGGTCGGTAAGTTGAGCTTAAGTGGAAAACAATACCGAGAATCGTTATAGGATGCTTATCTAAATATTAACTAATTGAACAACAAGAGCGTTTTGGCATGACCGTACAATGATATGATTCTCTTACCCTCGAAACTCGCAAAAAGAATGTCTGAAATATTTATTTACTACTTTCTGTTTCTACATCTTTGTATATATATTTATTTGCTGCTTTTCCGTCTTTAAATTTGAAATATTCAAAAATACCAAAAAGATTTTAGGTATGTTTTAATATAAACTTTATAAAAACCAAAAAGATTTTATTTCTATCTTATTTTTGATAGTACGATATTGGATCTCGAGTCTTTTCCTACCTGAAACCTGATTGAAACCAAAACAACTGCATCTTCATAAACGGTCAAAATTAACAAGTGCTGAAAGTTAAAAATCTAAAATTGATCAAATTTTTATGACTTTCAAACTGTTGTCGGTCGGTGTTTGATTAAGAGTTGGTTATATGTGTGTCGTTTGTTTATGTTGATTATGTTCCAAGCGGTTGTTCTCATTACACGTTTAGTTTTCTTGTATGTGCAGATGCGACATTCGAGCCAACTAAAGGCGAAGAGAACGTGTTAAACGAAGAGCTTTGGAATGAAGAAACACATGAATGCAATCAAAGGATCAAGATGATCGAGTTGCTGCTGACCACTTCTCAACACCGCAAGGATCTAAAATTCAAAGATCAATGTTTCACGAGCATCATTCAAGGGGGAGTTCGTTGATACACTCCCTGTTTGTGACGCGTGAAGACTCTAAAAGATCCGATAACAATGTGAAGAATGAACCCTCACGAGCAGCGTCCAAGGGGGAGTTTGTTGATACATATTGTTGATGCATTTTTGTGTCTGTCACTAGTCTTGTACGTTACGATGTATTTTGTACGGTCGTTTATAGTTTTATCGAGTCTGTATTCGCAGTCGACCAAGTCGGATATCCTCCTATCCGCTTGTGTCCGACTTATTTGTCTCCTTTGTTATGTAATGGTCGTAAAACAATGCATGTTGCATGTTAAGGGTAATTCTGTCCATATGTAAGTGTTGTTTGTGCCTATCTGTTTGCTGTCTGTTTGCAGCAAACAAATTACCTGTTGCAGCCTTCGACGAAACAGACCTGGTTATGTTTGATTCTGTTTCGTCAAAGTCAACGACGAAACAGTTGTGTTTCGTCACCTGATGGGCTTTGTTTTGGGCTTTGATGCGTTTCGTCGGCCCAACTTCTGTTTCGTCAAGTTCATTAGCCCAGCTGCTATATAAAGGCACAGATAGTCACAGTTTCAGTTTAGAGATGAGAGAATACCCTGCAAGTCTGTAAACTGTGTTTGTATCAGTTGTGCATTCTCATCCAGTTAATTAAACGATTGTGTTTCTTTGGTTAACCACTGTGTTTACTTTGTTCTATGTTTGATTTGGCTTAGTTAAGTGGATTCCGCACACTTAACTTTGTTTGTTATAAACAAGGGTTTGGTAGTGAAAATCGATCCTCCGATTTAGGGACCTACAAGTGGTATCAGGGCAGTGGCTCGTATCCTTGTTTAAAATCAAACATCGTTCGATCGTTTTACCAAGTGTTTGTGTGTTTTCTAAGAAAGTTATTCTTAAAACTTTCTTTTTTCTGAAAAAAAAGGGACTCTAAAAAAATCTGTGGATGTTGTTTGTTTATTAAAAGTTTTACCGAAAACCTTGCTTGTTTAAGTGTTTACATGCAAACGGTTGGTTTTTGTTGAAAGTTTTAGACAAAAACTGTGTTCGGAAATTATCAAGTTCACCGGTTTGTTCAAGTGTTCTTCAAAACTTCAAACAATATTCAAAGAGTTCTTGACAATTGCACTTTTTTATCTAACTGATAAGGTTGTTTTGCATTGAAAATTGTAATAG
The DNA here is from genome assembly GCF_002127325.2 of Helianthus annuus. NCBI lineage: Eukaryota > Viridiplantae > Streptophyta > Magnoliopsida > Asterales > Asteraceae > Helianthus > Helianthus annuus. The sequence continues at coordinate 135,064,644 of NC_035438.2, read as the reverse complement.
TTTAATCTATTATCCACCATACTTTAAGTTCGTGAGAAAGCATGGGTTAAAGAGAAAAGTCGTGTGTGAGTTGACAGACTGGGTATAAACAATTCACCTACTTTACCAACCTTCTGACAACCTTTTTGACGTAACAGACATCAACGAATCAAATTATCGACGAATCAGATTTCAACGAAACAAAAAGTGTTTCGCCAAAGGTCTCTTCGACGAAACGGAAAAGTGTTTCGCCAAAGATCCCTTCGACGAATCAAAAGTTGTTTCGTCAAAGGTCCCTTCGACGAATCAAAAGTTGTTTCGCCAAAGGTCCCTTCGAAGAATTAGAAATCTATTTCGCCATAATTCTTCCACGAAACAGAATCCATTTTGTCATCTTTTGTTTCGTCAAAACAAAATCTGTTTCGTAGAAAGTGTTTCGTCGTGTGTGTTGTCATTTTTCAACAGAAGGTTTGCAAGTCTATCATAACATTGTGTTTCCAAGTGTCTGATCAGGTATTCTACTAGTATACATCAAAAATGAGTTGCACGAGTCCGTGGGACTGGAGTACGGACCCACAACCCGGTCAAGATCAAACTTCCGCAGCCGCATGGGCAAGAAGTATGTTTCCTCAACCAGCGATCAGTGCAAGTCAATGGGCGTTGGTATCCAATCATAATCAAAGTATTCAAAATCTTCTGCTTAGCGAAAGTGAAACGGGCAGCAACAATCGCCCACCAAAGTTGAATCACATGAATGATTTTCCATCATGGAAAGGCCGCTTTCAAACATATGTTCAAGGGCAAAGCACCGAACTTTGGACGTGCTTCATTAATGCATTCAACCCTAATCTCGAAGTAGCAGCATCCACTTCAGCGGGTTATGCTAATATGCTTGAAGATGACAAGAAAGCCTATGACTTGGAGAAAAAGGCTTTTGCTATTCTTACACAAGCGCTCAACAAAGAAATTTATCATCAGTTCTCTTACTGCAAAGACACGAAAACTTTATGGGAGGCATTGGTAGCGAGAGGAGAAGGCAATGCAGCTACTCGAAAGTCTCGCCATGATCTGTTAAAGAAAGAGTTTGAATCATTTCAGTTTTTGGAAAATGAGACTCTAAATGATATGACTACACGTTTTTATCACTTGACTAGTGAAATGTTTGCTTATGAGGTTTTGGCAACTCAACAGGAAATGGTGGCTAGATTTGCTGATGCTTTACCTCCAAAGTGGAGTTCATTTATTGAGCTGTTGAAGCATACGGGTACTCTAGATACAGTCAACGTCTATGAATTCATTCAGAAGCTGGAACACAAGAATGATGAAGAAATCCGAAAAGCTAAACGAGTTCCTGCTCCTCAAAATACAGAAATGTACCTTCCAGGTTTCGACGCCTTGGCCAGATCCAGTGCAGCTCAGCAACCAAAATTGCAAACGACATTTGTGTCCAATACAAGTTCCTTTCCGTTTCCTCAGTCAGCTCCTACACCGGCTTTCGATCCAAGAGCTTATATTCCAACACCTCAACCTCCACCTCAAGTTAATCCTGCTCAACCTCAGTTCGATCCGAGGGCTTACATTCCTGTTCCATCACAACCACAAGTCCAACCACAACAACAAGCTCATTATACCAACAATTCTCCACCTCAAAACCCTAACACGATCCGAGTCGATACTTCAAAACTCTCACAAGTTAGCATTGAGGTAGCAAAGGAGCATATGGAACTCATTAATACAATGGTCAGTGCTTACTGCGGGTTGGTAGCTGGTCAAATTGGAAACATCAATATGACCAATGAAGATTATCAATAGATTGACAGGGATGAAATGGAGTTAACGGATATTAAATGGGCTTTTGCCAGTGCAGTTAGAAGGGCAAAAGACTTCATGGCTCGAACTGGAAGAACTTTGTTGGAAGGTAAAAAGGATACGAAGTATGGGTTTGATATAGATGCTGTCACATGTTTCAATTGTGGCGAGAAGGGGCACTTCAAACGCGAGTGCATCCGACCAACCAAACAAGCCAATCATAACCCATTCAGAAACCAGACGAGTACTTCAAATGTCAATGCCCAGCAAGAGAATCGTGAAAGGAGGATTGTAGCAGTGAATAACAATCAGAACCAGTCTGGACCATCAAATTCCAATCGAGCATTGACAGTTCAAGCTGATGAAGGATGTGACTGGTCTGTACAGTTTGGGGAAGGTGATCAAGGAGGAGGAACAGCATGTTATGCAAAGATCATCAATCACATAAGGAAGAGTTTTCTGAAAGTGACGACAGTTCTGGTTATTCTGGGAGTTCTGATGAAGAAGGTTCTATTTCTGGGTCTGATGTGAAGGAGGAAACAAGTTCTGATGTTGAAGACTTGTTAAATGAAGCTGAGGAGTTAAAATGTCAGAAATCAGTTCTGATCAAGAAGGCTGCTGCTGCATCTAGGGAAATGGAGAAGTTCTTTTCTAAAGATGGATCTTTTTCTTTTCAAACTGCCTTTATGGCAAATGTCTTAGCTTCTTCGAGTCAGGTAAATTCTGAAACTCCTGCTCCTAGTGTTTGTAAATCTTGTGCAGATATGAAGCTTGAATCAGAAAAGCTTCATAGTCATAACCAAAGTTTGGTTATTGAACTATCAAAGTGCAAAGAGGCTAATATGGCTTTAGTTCGAAACGAAAAAGAATTTAAATCTGTAATTGAAACCCTAAAGAAAAGTGTTTCCGAAGTTAACAAAGTGGTTTATCACAAACAAGTTAGCATAAACGATTACATAAACATTGTTGAGGAAACCAAAAAGGAACTAGCCATAGCTAAATGCGAACATGATGATATCAAGCAAAAGTTGGAAAGTTATTCTAACTCCCGATTTGTGCTTGATCACATCATTGATGTTCAACAACTGAAGGGAAACCAGAAAGGCGTAAGGTATGAGAAATGTCCGCCCCCTTTGAGACATAACTATACCAAAATGCCTGATGAAGAAGATATGCCACGGTATGAACCCAGTGTGCCTCTTGATTATGAAGAATTTTCCACTGGCCTAGGGTTCAAACCGGACGGTTCTTCAAACACATCACCTGAGCAACCAGAAGCCTCGACATGTACGAAAAAAAGTCCTCCAATCATTGAGGACTATGAGTCGTCAGATGATGAATCAGAAACAGATGTAAGTGATCAGGATAAATCACTCAACAAGATGAAAGGAGTAGAAATTCCACTTGAAAATCATATTCTTTGTAATCCTGATACTCCCGTGGTCAAACAAGTGATAGATCCTGTCAAGAATGACAAGACATCTGTATCTACCATTAAGAGCAGTAATGTGTTGTACACTTTGATAGGTGATTCAAGAATCTATTCAGATCATGATTTTCCAATTAAAAATGTCAATCCATCTTCGATTGATAAAGTTTTTGAAGATAACACAAACAAGTTTTTGGGAAAAACACTCCCAGAAGTTGTTGTAACTCAATGTGATCCAGTTCCTAAGGCTGAGATTAGACAACAATTTGGAAATCAAGAACCACCAACAAAAAACAACCTATTGCTTCTAAGGGTAAACAACCAGAAAGGCGAGCTCAAAAGCCTAATGTTTCTCAATCAAAATCTATAACAAAAGGGGCTCGTTATCAAAAGAAAGCAAAAGATGTCAAATTCGTAGCATCAAAGGGTACGGATAAAATTGAGAATTTTGAAAACAAATCAAACACCGATTTTGTACAACAAGTCACGATTTTAAAATGTAACAGTTAGAGCAATTATTCCCAACATACAAACGGGTGTGATCAAAAGGCAAGTACCTCAGGCTCTACGAATTCGACATCTGTTGGTCAATCGAACTCTCCTAAGTTTGTAGAAAGGAGAGCATGTTTTAAATGTGGGGAGTTTGGGCATATCATTAAAAATTGCCCAAACACTCCAAAAGATAAATTTGTTGAGAAAGCACCACCTGAAAAGGCTCACCCTCAACGTCGTCCAGTTTCACCAAAACATGATAAACGAGCTGTTAAAGAACAGGAAACGAAGCAACGACGTAAGAACATCAAAACTGTTGAAAAGGCTTTAAAATCTGAAGTCAAAACGGTAAAAAGGGAACCAAGTGTTTCACAGCCAGTAAAAGCAGAAGCTTCAAAATCTGTTTACAACATTCAATCTGGTAAACAAAAACAAACTTGGAAACCTAAGACGGGTGATAGTTCATGGGGAGCTACTGTGTTTGAGAATCATCAAGAAATTGAGATCACATTTCGTGATGCTCAGGGATGACCCAAGACCACTAAGGCTTGGGTCCCCATCCTCAACTGATCTTTGAACGACATGTGCAGGGTGTTCCAGGAGGAACTATTAATAGTCATTGGATTGTTGATAGTGGAGCATCCAGGCACATGACAGGCGACTTACGGCTTCTATATGACGTGAGAAATATTAGAGGAGGCTATGTCGCATTTGCAGGAGACAAAGGCGGATACATCATTGGAGAGGGAAGTATCTCCAATGGTATTGTGTGTTTCGATAAGATCAATTATGTTCGTCAAATTGATCATAATCTTCTCAGTGTGTCGCAAATCTGCGATAAAAAGTTCACCGTGCATTTTGATGATGCCGGTTGTTATGTGTTTAAACCTGGTTTCAAGATTCCTAAAGAATGGATTCTCTTATCGGCTCCAAGAGTTAATGATCTTTATATTCTTGATATGAGCCAAGCGATTACAACATCTACACAAGTCACTTGCTTTGTCTCTAAAGCCACAGAAAAGGAGTCTATATCTTGGCACAGAAGAATGGGGCACATTCACTTGAGGAAAATGAACCATTTGGTGAAAAAAAATCTTGTGAATGGTGTGCCTGTGAGAAGTTTTCACTTACAAGATATCTGTGTTTCGTGTCAGAAAGGGAAGCAAACAATCACCCATTGAAGAAAATCAATACTGTTAGCATGCCTCTCGAACGTCTTCATATGGACCTGTTTGGACCGATGAAACACAAGACAACTTTCGGGGATGCTTACTGTCTGGTGGTTACTGACGACTATTCTAGATTTTCTTGGGTATCTTTTATGGCACACAAGAGTGATACTCCTGGCATCCTCAAAGATCTTCTTACAATGTTGGAGAAACTCTACACGTTGAAAGTTAAGAGGATCAGAAGCGACAATGGAACGGAGTTCAAGAATAATGTGATGGATGAGTTCTGTACTTCAAAGGGCATTCTGCATGAATACAGTTCTCGTTACATCCACAACAAAACGGCGTCGCTGAGAGGAATAATAGGACGATTATTGAAACTGCAAGAACAATGCTGGTCGAGTCGGAACTCCCTGTTCAATTCTGGGGGGAGGCGGTGTCGACTGTGTGCTACACTTTAAACCGAGTTCTTACAGTTAAGAGACATGGCAAAACTTGTTTCGAACTTCTACAGAAAAGGAAACCGGATCTTTCTTACTTAGAACCGTTTGGCGCTCCATGTACTATGATTGAGCCGGATGGAAAGTTTGGCGCGAAAGCTATCGATGGTTTCTTCCTTGGATATGCAACTCCAAATTTTTGTGTATGGAATCTGGCAACCAAAAAGATTGAACTATGGAGTGAAGTAAGGGTTCAAAGATACACAAGTCCTGTTAGGGCTCCGGGTGATCCTTGGATGTTCGATTATGATGGACTGTTTGACTCCTTTAATCTGCCAACCTTTGACGAAGAATCTGCAGCCGCTAGAATGTTATTTGACAGTGACAACGCTGCTGACTCGCCATTGGTGAGACCTGTTATTGTTAACCCTCAAGGTTCTTCTTCGGTTAACAATACGATACAAAATGACGTATTTGAAGATGCTGCTGATTACAATGAGTCTTCGGAAGATGATGAATATCATGATGCAGCAGAAGGATCTTCAGCTCCAGTTGCTCCTGTTCAAGGTGCCTCTGTTGATACGCCTCATGTGCAGAATGTAGATACTGCTGAGGGGAATGCATCCACCTCTACACACATTCCCGGTGTGGAGTTGGTTGTTGATCTTAATCTTAACAATCTGGGTATCAATGCACGTGTTCCTGAAAATCCTGAAATGAGGATTCATGATACCCATCCCCAACAAAATATTATAGGAGATGTCCATCGCGGTGTGCAGACGCGTAATCAGCTGAGAAACAACCAGAATGCTGGTTTATATTCAGCCATCAGAGAATCTAGTCTTCAAAATGATTGGTCCTTCGCGTGTTACGTCTCACAAGAAGAACCAAAATCTTGGAAAGAAGCCTTAAAAGATAATGCTTGGGTTGAAGCCATGCAGGACGAACTGCAGCAATTTCAAAAGCTTGGTGTTTGGAAGCTTGTTGAAAGACCAGAGAATTACAAGAAAATTGGCACTCGTTGGGTTTTTAAATGCAAGAAGGACGATCGTGGAGTAGTCATTCGCAACAAAGCGAGACTGGTTGTACAAGGTTTTCGGCAGATTGAAGGGATTGACTACAATGAAGTTTATGCACCAGTTGCACGTCTTGAAACTATTCGGATCTTTCTTGCTTATGCTTCTTTTAAAGGATTCAAAGTCTACCAGATGGATGTCAAAAGTGCTTTTCTTCATGGGATTGTTCAAGAAGAGGTGTACGTCGAACAGCCTCCAGGTTTTGAAGATCTAATTCACCCCGATCGGGTCTGGTTGCTCAACAAAGTTCTTTATGGTTTACATCAAGCACCTAGGGCTTGGTACGCAACCTTATCCAACTATCTTCTGGAGAATGGATTTCGACGAGGTCTTATCGATTGCACTCTCTTTATCAAGGAACAAGATGGAGATCTTCTGTTGGTACATGTATACGTTGATGATATCATATTTGGTTCTACTAATGACTCTTTGTGCAGGCAATTCAAACGTATTATGCAGGAAAAGTTCGAGATGAGCGCTATGGGGGAGATGACTTTCTTTTTGGGTCTACAAGTTCAACAAACCGAGTCTGGGATATTTATCCATCAGACTAAATATGTTGGTGACATCTTGAGCCGGTTCCAGATGTCAGAAGCAACGCCCATTGGTACCCCATTTCCGCAGAATCACGGGATTACTCCGGATTTGAAGGGTGAAAGTGTCAACTCTTCATACTATCGCGCCATGATCGGATCTCTCATGTATCTCACTACTTCGAGGCCTGACATCATGTATCCAACGTGCCTGCTTGCAAGATATCAAGCCAACCCGAAGGTCTCTCATTTGTCAGCTGTTAAAAGGATTTTTCTCTATTTGAAGGGATGCCCAGACACCGGTCTTTGGTATCCTAGGGATGATAGCTTTGACTTGACTGCATACAGTGATTCTGATTTCGGTGGTTGCAAAATTGACGTCAAATCAACAACAGCAGGATGTCAATTCTTAGGAAATCGCCTAGTTACGTGGCAGTGCAAGAAGCAAACGTGTGTTGCTACATCAACCTGTGAAGCAGAATACATTGCTGCCTCCAGTTGTTGCTCCCAAGTCTTGTGGATACAACAACAAATGCGCGACTACGGTTTTGAATTCCTATCTACTCCTATTTTTGTTGATAACAATGCTGCCTTACAGATCACTAGAAATTCTGTGCAGCATTCCAAGACCAAACACATCGAAATTAAATATCACTTCATACGTGATTGTTTTGACAAAAGGTTAATCGATGTCGTTCATATCCCCACCGATCACCAACGTGCCGACCTGTTTACAAAAGCTTTTGATAAATCACGGTTTGATTATCTACTTTTGGTCAATGGCATTAAGGTGATACCCGACTAAACATCTTTAGCTAACCGTTTTTGTAAATATATTCTTTCAAAATCCTAAAAAAAAATACAAAAAGATTTTCACTTTCGTAACCTTTTAGCAATTTAGGGGGAGAAAATTTCAAGAAAATACAAAAACATTTGAAAAATTCAAAAATCCAAAAAGATATCTTTATGTTCTGTCTTTTCGTTTGAAAAATTCAAAAATTAAAAAAAAAACTGAAAAATTCAAAAATTCAAAAAAATTAGAAAACCCAAAAATGAGTTTCTTGGAAAAAGGAAGATGATGAATTCAATGGTGTGGTCGGTCAACATGGTCAAAAATGTTAAACAAATGATAACTATCTCCACTAACGATGTATCGGTAGGCTCACAATCAAATTAAAATGTGCAGGATGATACAAACCTAACAGACTTCAAGTCAGGTGGGAACCATTCATTGGCATATGGTCTTGGTACCGAAATTTCGTTTGATAGATTGCCGAGGTTCTGAGATATTCGGTCTTTATGCTGCTTATCATCTGGGTATCATGGTTGTATCGTTTACCGAAAAATAACGGGGACGCAAATCTAGATCTTCCATGATACTATACATACGTGTACATATTGAATCCGACCTCAATAAGTGATAAACAATCACATGTCCAAACAAATAAGTGATAAAATATCACATCTATCCGGGAGTCAAGTTCGTCTCTCTGCTGTACGAAAGTACTGACCTGTTCACGGACTTGCTCCTGTGCCCTCATGCATCGAAAATCAAGTTCCTCATCAATAAGTGATTCTATCACATAGGGCTTGGTTTTCAAATCAAAATAAGTGAGTATCTCACATCTCTATACGGTCAAACAGATGATAATCGGTATACTCACCGGTAAGATGAATTCTCGTGCATGCCTTGATACGGGAATGTGTCGTGAAGTGGATTCACATCGACTTGTAAGTATAATCCTTACCGTAAAGCGTATCTCCTAATTGTGATTACGTTTGATAAGCTTGAGTTTATGTGGACAACAATACCGATAATCGAGGTAGTATACTTATCAAGAACTTTAAACAGAAATCAAATCATGTTGACTAAGACCGTAAGCTGGTATAATTCCTTATCTTTGAAACTCGCAAAAGTTGCACTTGTACAGTTGTTTATCCTTTCCAATTGCATTTCGTTTAGTTTTTCGTGTTTTAAATTTGCTTGTAGTGTAGTGTGTAAGTTCGGTTTTGATTATGCCAAAGTTGTTGCTTGGTGTTTATGCCGGAAGCCTGAAACCTACTTCATAAACGTTCTTGAAAACTCAATCAGAATGGCAAAATGGTAAATTGTTAAAAATCTGTTCAGTGTACAAAATTTTCATGCCTTGGTACTTTTGTAAATGATGTCGACGAATCGGAACATGGTCGACGAAACAGATCCTTTTCGACGAAACAGGATCTGGTCAAAGTCAATGTTTAAGTTTGGTCAACCTTTGGTCAACCTTTGGTCAAACCTGTTTGGTGTTCAACGAAACAGACTGTCTCGTCGAGGTGATGACAAAAGGGAATAGCCCATTTCTATTTCGTCATGGGCTAAGTTTACCGGCCCAAGTCATGGCCCAAGTTTCCGTTTCGTCGAAGCCCAAGACTGTGTTTCGTCGAGATCTCTGTTTCGCCGAAAGGGTCGGTGTATAAAAGTCCAACATGTCAGACTTTTGGTCACTTTTTCAAACCAAAACTGTTCATCTTCTCTCCAAACACTCAAAACCCCCATATCTTCGGTTACCCTCACAATCACTCAAATCATCCGATTCTCTTCAAAATTTCATAAAACTCAAAGGTGCAAACATGTTCATGCTCTTATTTTTCATATATTGCACCGTCGGTTTTCATCGGAAACCCTCGGAGACCCTCTGTGACGGTGTTTTTCTTTGATATTCTGTATTTGATGTTGAAATTATTGCTATTTCTACCTGTATCTGTTATACCTAGGGTTTTTGTATGCTTCTTTGTCTTTGATTCGGGTTTGGGTTTGTGTTACAAAACAGGGGTTTGAAATTTGTGGTGGGTTTACCATATTGAACGGATTTTTGACCGGAAATCACATTCCTATCAGTTTTTGGGCATGATTTCTACTCGGGTTGGGTTAAACAAATAACCGTTTGTAAGTTATGTTGATCTGCACTTCGTTTAAACCTCACACGGCGAAATGCCCAATTTCAAAACCCTAACGTTGACGAATCTAACAATCGGCGAATCAGACTGTCGGCGAAACAGAATGGTCAATGAAACAGAAATTGTCAAACATGCTTCCGTTTCGTCGATGACATAATTGGCGAAACAGAATGGTCAACGAATCAGAACTGGTCAACCACCAAATTTTGTTTCGTCGAACTTGTCTCTGTTTCGTCGAAGACTTAATCGACGAAACGCAGTGGTCAACGAATCAGAATTGGTCAACTATCAGATTCTGTTTCGTCGAGCCTACTTCTGTTTTGTCGAATGACTTCTGTTTCTCGTCCATGCCTTAGGAAATTTCACAGTCTGTAATTTGTTCACAGTAGACATGGTTTGATAGGCTATCTGTCAAATGGATACATGAACTTGTATCCATACATGTCTAAATGCATTTGTTATGCGATTGTTGCTTATTGTAGACGTTTCAAATTGCAGATGGCACCGAAAGAAGGAAAAAGAAAGCCCGCAACAAAGAAAGAAAACAAAACTGAAGAGGAGATAATGTCCGAGAAACGCCATAATCAAATTGCCTACTTGGATCCTGATGAAAAACTTGCTGAATTGAAAGACATCACTAAATGGATCAGGGAGTCTCGTATAAACAATGCTGTTACGTTCTCGACGCCGGTGTACAAGTCACTTATCAAGGCGTTCTGGGATTCAGCGAACGTTGTGCAGATAGATGGAAAAGACGTTATCAGAGGACGTGTGAACAATGTGGATGTGATCGTATCTCCGGATATTCTGAACGAAATACTTCAACTACAAGACAATCGGACGCTCAAGATTCTATCCCAATTATGTGTACGCGAGGCTGCTTGCTACGCATGAAATGTACCAGAGACATCTTCAGCGCGCAAATCAATAAAGGTGATCTGCCGTTACGATACAAATTTCTGCTACACATTCTCATCTAGTGCCTCAACAATAGACGTGCCGGTTATGACATGGCTGGCAACGATCTAGTTGGTTTTATGGTGGCCTTGGTGCTGAACAAACCGTTTAGCATCTCAAGGTACAACTTTGGCAACATGAAAGAAAACTTGACAAGAACTGGGAGGAGCAGAATAATTGGGAACAAGTTCTGGATGTATCCTCGATTCCTTCAAATGGTTATGAATGTTCAACATCCAGATCTTCCTAAAGCCGACAACGATGTTCTGAAGATCGAGGCAATGAACTTCAATTCTTTAAGGATTATTAAGAATCTTGCGCACAAAAGATACAAGGAAAGCAATCCTCCAAGAAAGTTGTTTGGTGCTCTGGGTGATACTGCATACGTTGCTACTGAAGAGAACAAATGGCGTCACAATGATAGTGAATCAGATGATGAAGAACCTGAGTTGAAAAGGAGAATGAGTGAAAAGTTTGGTCCAGATCCGGTTGATTCGGATAGTTCGGGGAGCGATAGTGATGATGAAGGTGGAGATGGTGGCGATACTGGTGCCGTTGGTGCATCTAGTGTTGGAACTACTGGTGGTACGTCAGCTGGTGGTACATCTGTGGGTGGTACATCAGCAGGGGGAGTGTCAGCGGGTGACACATCAGCCGGTGGGGATGACAAGGCTGATTCTGACTCTGATGATGATCATCTGATCGAACCTGGATACGAGATGTATCTAGGTGAACGCGGTGTAAAAAGATTCAGGAAGATCAGACAAGAAGATGATCCGGAATACGTTCCTTCTGATACTGAAGCGGAACGTGCAAGGAAAAGGAAAGCAGAAAAGTCTGCAGAGCATCAGAAAAGGAAGAAATCTCGGAAATATTTAAGTATCTCCTCCAGGGGATCTGTGCCACAAACTCCTGTTCAAGAACCACCTGTGGTATCTTCACCTTCTGCAGCTCAACCTGTGTCTCCTCAGGCTATTCCACAAAGATCCATGGCCGCTTCAATTAGAGCAACCACTGCTCAGCCTAGTGGTGAACGTCAAAGGATCTTCGCGGAAATGACTCAAGAAGAGAAGAATAACTTCTTGTTCACTCAATTTAAGGCAACAGCTGATCGTATACAGAGACAGACTGATTTTATTAGGATCACGAAGAATGATCAAATCAGTCATCAGGTGGATATTGAAAGGTTGAAATCTACTGTTGGTGAACAACAAGCTACAATCCAACGCCAACAAGCAGAGATCGATTTTCTTAAGGCTGAAAATGTACGGTTGAAAGCTGCCGAAGCAGAAAGAGATAGTAGGAGTTCGGTTCTCCAGAAATTGGCTGAAGACCTGCAAGGTCGTTGTGACTTCATGAAGGACTGGTATGAGTCACGAAACACGACTATAGCTGAAGGGGTAAAGAAGATAACAGGTGGGTATGACTTCCTTCGAAAGCGAGTTGCAACTCTGTGGGAAGACAGGTGTAAACAGCAAGAGATTATGCGGAAGAGGGATGAGGATCCAGAAGATCAAGGAAACCCAGATTCCTCTGCTGCATCACAGCAGCCCCCAGCCGCTACATCCTCTGCAATAATCGTTTATCAACCACCAGTGATAGGGTCATCTCAAGGAACATCCAGCGGAACAGTTGGTGAAGAACAATTGCTTGAAGCTTTAGCTGGTACATCCTCTGTCCCAAGTTCAACTGATTTGGCATTACAGGTTGTCCATCCGGTTACCGGAAAATCTCTTGAAGAGGGTGAGATTGTTGAAGACCTCTCGCATCAGCAGCTGATTACTTTGAAAGCAATGCGAGATGTCAATGATGATGAGATTGAGAAAATGCCGAGTGAGCCGGAATCTACAACTGTTGAAAACATTGATGAAATTGTCTTCGAGGGAGATGTGAAGAAGTCATCATATGTTAGACAAGATGGTACTGAGTTCGCCCCGTTTGACGAAGACTAGTTGAAAGACAATGTAGAGGACATTGATGAACATCTAAAGAACCGCGATACCTCAGAAAATGCCACGGATGCGTTTGCTGCGTGGCGCCAACGGTTCTTGTCTAGGGCTTCGAAGCCTGTGCCAGAGGCTACTCAGGTTGACTACTTACAGCTGGAGAAGGCTAAGCCTAGTGGGCGAATCCTATGTTGGATGTTTGTGAAGGAAATACATTGTGTAGCAATTAAGCGGGAGTTTGGGATCCAGTACTTTCGGTCGCTACTGAGCATTTTATCGTTGCCGTTCTATGATGTGGTAGCACTAACAAAGCTTGAGCTCATAAATCACTCAAACTTTGAAGGTGCATCTTTATTTGCGCGACTGATCAAGATGAACAAGAAATCAGGGTGGAAAGACAAGTCTTACAAGCCTCAGTTCCCCATGTATCAACAGATAAAGTTTACTCTTGATCCGGAAACCAACACCGGTAGATACAAGCTTGTTTACGAGCCGGCGAAAGTGGTAGACAAGATTCCGTTGATGCCAATGAAACAAGATTTCTTGGTGATATGCGCTTATGGTGCTATGATTCTGACACTCATGAGGCAGTTATCGTGTTTAATGGTGATCAGGAGAACTTCAGGATGTTGGATCCAAATTGGTTAGTCAATATGTCTGCATCCGACATCAACAAGTTGTACCGGCATGATATATTCTATGAAGACAAGGACGCACACCAGGCGTTAAAGTTTCAGCGCGTCGCTTGTTACTCTTACTACAGGGGAATACATTCGGGCAGTTCCTGGTCCGAACGTCACTGAAGAAGGTAGATATGAAGACCAAAGACGAGTAACAGACAAGGGGGAGTTTGTTGATGCAATTTTGTGTCTGTTACTAGTCTTGGACGTTACGATGTATTTTGTACGGTCGTTTATAGTTTTATCGAGTCTGTATTCGCAGTCGACCAAGTCGGATATCCTCCTATCCGCTTATGTCCGACTTATTTGTCTCCTTTGTTATGTAATGGTCGTAAAACAATGCATGTTGCATGTTAAGGGTAATTCTGTCCATATGTAAGTGTTGTTTGTGCCTTTCTGTTTGCTGTCTGTTTGCAGCAAACAGATTACCTGTTGCAGCCTTCGACGAAACAGGTTTGTTTCGTCGAACACATGTCGACGAAATAGACCTGGTTATGTTTGATTCTGTTTCGTCAAAGTCAACGACGAAACAGTTGTGTTTTTCCACCTGATTGGCTTTGTTTTGGGCTTTGATGCGTTTCGTCGGCCCAACTTCTGTTTCGTCAAGTTCATTAGCCCAGCTGCTATATAAAGGCACAGATAGTCACAGTTTCAGTTTAGAGATGAGAGAATACCCTGCAAGTCTGTAAACTGTGTTTGTATCAGTTGTGCATTCTTATCCAGTTAATCAAACGATTGTGTTTCTTTGGTTAACCACTGTGTTTACTTTGTTCTATGTTTGATTTGGCTTAGTTAAGTGGATTCCGCACACTTAACTTTGTTTGTTATAAACAAGGGTTTGGTAGTGAAAATCGATCCTCCGATTTAGGGACCTACACATATTTTGTGGACGCGGCTCGGTTCGGTTCGACTCAGTTCAGTTCAGTTCAAACCCGATGTCGTGACATTCCTCCGTCGTGCGCTCCAGAGACCGGCACACGAAGCACGAAGAGCTGCAATCCGTCATCACCATATCATCACCATGACATCACCATGATGATGTCATGATGTTGTCATGAAGTTTGACCAAATACATGCTCTTTAGACCAAAATGAATGCAACAATGAAATATGTATACACTGCCATACAAATACAACGTATATGTGCATGCTTATTGGGCCACCATTTGTAGTTTGTTTGGGCTTATTAATCCAACCAAGACTGATCCATGTATGTTGACGAAGAGTGTATATTGGACGAACAGTTCTTTGAGACGAAGAGTCTCATGTGCCGAAGACTTATTGCTACGAACCCTTCTCCTTAGACGAAGTCTCCTCCTCTACGAACCCTTTATGCTTGTTGACGAAGACTCTCCATGCCACGAAGACTCACCCTTGGTGGGCAGCCCTAGGGGTTCATGGCCAGTTTGAATTTTGATGATGTTTGATACAATTTTGACATCTATACCCTTGGTAAATAAATATACAATGTTTGAATTTTGATGATGTTTGATACAATTTTGACTATGTTTTGGTTTGTATGACAATCTAGTTCTTATTATGAAATTTTGATTAATCTATGTTGACACAAGTAGCGTTATGATGCTTTGAGCGATTTGTTCGTCCCGCCCTGATGTTTCCGCCATCGGTTGGGGTGTGACATCTATACCCTTGGTAAATAAATATTTAATGTCTACTAGGGGCAAGTATATTGTGTTTGAAGTTGTTTGTAATAGATGAACGACACTGCTACATCTTATGTTGGATTTGATTCAAAGTAATTAAATTTGACTATATTACTAAAATCTCCCTTTCTGTTTTCTTTGAATTTTTTACTTTATAACATATGAAGTTTAAAACTCAAAATGAATTGTTATGATACCAAGGAGGGCATATAGCACATACGATGTTGTGTAGTGCCAGGTAACTTACTTTTAAGGTGAGCAATAGAGCTGCAGAATATTGATTATCACAACAAATACATAACAAATAGATAAAGACTAATCTTGATTTTTTTTGCTGACCCATAATTCCAGTTGGTTGAGTATTTTTGTATGTTTTTAATATTTATGCCTTGTGGTGTTTACGAGTGTCTAATGTGTCTAATGTACTGATTGATGGTATTTATTATTTATGTATATGTGGTCATGTGTACTCTTTTGCAGTTGCCTTCTTATCTCCGTGTTGCTACTATTATTGCTAATCAGGTGTGTATTTTTTATGTTTTGTTAAATTATGTTTCAGCTCTATGGTTGTTGTATGTGCTTTTTAGGTTTATGTGTTTGGATATTTGTGTATGTTTTTGTTCTTGTAGTTTGTGCTTTTGCTTTCAAAGAAGGGAAGGGGGAACAATAGGGACGCCAAACACCTTTTGTACAATTGCCAAGTAGGAAAAAGACCGCAACTGCAGGCCGTAGTTCCGCAAACCACATCGTCAAGGAAAATATCTTTTGTGCAATTTATGTAACTAACATGCTCGGTGTTAACAACCTAAGTTGCGACCATAATACATATAAATATCTAGGCATAAACTCTAGGTTGCAGCTCAAGTATCTAACTTGATGGAAATATAAATCTAGCCCCCACCGCATCGCGGTGGGTTACTTTTCTAGTTTTAACCAATTTCAATTGGAAGCTTTAAAAAAGAATTCAAAAGTTCACATGTTAATATGACAATAGCAAAATCAGCCCACATTCACATTATCATCTTCGATCTTATTATCTTCTAAGATTGCAGAGAGATTTGATGTAAAATCAATGATATTTTTCAACCCGAGAAGCCTCACAGCAGTTCTAAATGCTCTCCTAGATACATAAATTTGGAAATTCAGATTACCGTATGACAGATTTTTACAATAGACAAAACTTTCCGAATGAAGAAAGCACAATCTAAGATTTGCCTAGTCATTTCTAAAAAAAACTGAAATCATACCAAAGATTAAGATTAGCCATTTTTTAGCACAGAGTAATTTACAGGTTCTTAATGTACAATTTAAGCAGATGATAACGTACGTATTGTTTTGAATTTAAAGATTAATACATGGTTTAATTGGGATGTCAATTTTTTTTACCATAGCTCTACGGAAACCAATCCAAACTTAGGGGGGTAGGGGTGGTCATCACTCACCACTCACTCATCACTCACAACATCCAATCAATTTCCGCCATGTCATCGAGCTTTATTCCATCACTAGTGATGGTATTTAGTGGAAATGCCAATCACTCACCACACACTATCAAAATCATTAAAAAAACAAAACAAAACTGAATTCAAAAAAATTGTTCACGCGTGATATGGTTGACGTGTTATAAATTGCACGCGTGATGGAGTATGGTGGCGGAGGTGTGCATTATACTTTCACGAGTGATTTGCAATTTACAGATGATTTGGTGCACAAGCATAGAACAAGACGATGTTGCTTGAGTGATTTAGGCCTAGTGTAACCCTCCTGAAATATGAAGTGATGTAAGTTAAAAATCCAACTAATCTTGAAATTTGAAGATTATCTTGTATTGCATAAATAGAGTACATGAGGTGTTTTCAAGCTATTAATTTATACCTTGCTTGTATGCTTCAAAAGCCTTCTGTTCTTACTTCTAACTTGTGTGTTTTAATATACAACGTTTACCTTTGTTATAAATAGTTAGATCGGGCTGATCAACCAAAAGTAATGTTTCCATGTAGGAATACACATTAAATGAAATCTTTGTTCCATCAAACCCGAGAATATTGATGTGTTTTGAGTGTGGCTCATAAACAACAAGTTTGTAAATCCCAAGATCTTCTACCAATTCAATTATGGGTTCGCCTGTCTTCCTAAATCCCCTTACTGATGCATCCGGTGCGTTGACATTCAAATTAAATAGCATTGTAAACGAATTTGGAACACTACCCTCCATCATCCATACACCAAAAACAAGATTATCGGCCTCTACACGTTGTTTAACCACAACAAGAGACTCTCTTAGCTTAGAAATTGACAAATTCCAAACAGAGTGGTGTGCTAAGCTATCTGGAAGGTTGATTTCTATAAATTCTTCACTTGTCATATCAAATAAAATAATCAAATTATAAGATCTGAATCCACCATCTATGGTAACCGTATCAGTAGCAAGCCAATAAAGAAACCCATCTACAACCACCTGGGAACCGATAAATTCAATTGATTTACGAGGGGGATTGTTGTTAGGACTTCTCCAAGCCCCTGTGCTTAAGGTAAAAACCTCTACTTGCCAAGGGACACAAGGTATACTTTCCATATGGTTCCATGCATAAACATGTTTAATCTTGACAATCTTAGGGTCTGTAGTCTCACGACAAACCCCAAAACCTATAATAGTTGTACGTATCCCATCTTCCACATCCGGCTCAACTACAGCAACCGCTTTTCTAATTGAAATATTCCAAAGAACAACCATGTGCTTTCCAGGGACAGAAAAATTACAACCCCGACGATAGTAACCGTACAAACACAACAAGCCATGAGAGCTGCCGATTATTCGATGAAATTTAAACATGTTAACCAAGAGGGGAAGAGTGAGGGAAACTCTCTGTTGTGGGAAAGTATGATCATCAACAATTGAAACATGTTTTTGAAACCCAACTGAACCAACATTATACCTTACAAGTAGATGTTGCATCTGGCCGTTATAATGAGCAATGAAATGAGTGCTATCGATGAGAGATTTCCATGCTTTAGAGACAGAGCGGAATCGAATCAATGATTTGACAGGAAGCCTTCTCATGATTTCCGTTTGGATTTCCAATGGCAAGTTGCCTGGCATTTTGATTTTGATAGATAATAATCAGGGCTTTTTACAACAGGAAAGCCATTGTGGTGGTGCGATGTAATATAATTTAATTTCGTTTCAACCAAAACGATCCGTAGGTCTCGTAATTACCAGGTCTGATAACCTTCTCCTAGCAAAAACTTATTCCCTTGTTGGTTAATTCTTGGTAATTACCTCTGCTATGAAGAAAATGTGTGAACAAGGTTTCATTCATTCAAGCATTGTGTCAAACAAGGCGTTTGTAATGGTGCATTAGAGGAGAGGAGAGAATATTGAAAATATTTTATGGAGGTGGATCCTTCCCCCAGACACGTTTATTTTTATTCACAAATTTTATTTTGATTTTGTGTGTTGTTTTAAGCAAAATCGAACCTAACAAAATAAGGGTGTTAATATTAACATACCTACATAGATATATATAGAGAGATATAGAGTAAAAAGGGTGTGTAACTAAAATTTTGAGGGTGTGGAAATAAGATGACCCAAAAATAAAACATAATTTTGAATACTTTATACTTTTTTGTGAGAGAAAAGCAATTAACTTTCTTCTGGTCATTTCTTCATTTGGGTAACCTTGTTTGAGGATAATGTATATTTCTTAATGAAAAAGAGCAAAGTTGTATGGATTTTGTCATTCATGTATTAAATCATAATGATTTATCATTCTTATTACCTAGCTATATTATTAACTTTTAAGTGGGAAGAAATATAAATTTATGTTGGTGTACGTCAAACAAAGAAAGGAGAGGGACACATGTATATATTTATGTGGTGTTCGTCTGACTATGAGTAACGAGTGACATTGATATGTTTATAAGGTATATGTGTATCCTATCTTTGAAACAAAATGCTTCCATTAAGATTGTGAATAAGTAGGAGAGTTTGAGTGTCTTAACATATTTCTTAGTTTTAAACATATTGAGTCAACTATATAACCCCAATTCAGAACTCAATCTACATATCTAACACTCATATCTTTGGTCCCGACTCTTTTATGCCCCATACCCGCACATTTCCATCCCCATCTGCCACTTTACAACATACCACAACTCCATCTCTACCTCACCCACCGTTCGTCTACTAGATGGGTAAGATTTCAGCATTTAGTTTAAGTTTCAACTACATCTGTTATTATTATTGTAAAGTTCTGATAATTTGGTTTCAAGAGCATGTAATTTACAGGCTACTCAAAGAGAAATATGTTGGACTTGAATGCCCAGCTTTTAATTATTTTACAGCAGTAAAGAACATACAAAGATTTATAACAAAACCATATTCTAGCAACATAGACACCGTGGGTGTCTAGCAACATTTCACTGCCCATATTGACATAAGATGTATAGTCACATGCTGTTAGCAACCAATCTAAGCGTACTTGTCTCAAGATAATGGTATATGGTAAGATATCATTTTTTTCTTATTGTATTAGACATCTTGTTAAACATGATACACACAACAAGTAATTCTCAAATTCAATCCAACTATTTTAATAGACATTCATGCATTTCCATATATTCGAATTAACACCTACATGTTACTCATCCATGGTATCTATGGGTATACCAGTGAGTGTTGGGCATGATTTTTGGTTGAAGTTTACCCATTACCTAAAACCCAATTTTATAGTCCGCTTAAAAATCGGATTTAAAATATAAAATGCTCAACTGTGCTTCTGAAAATTGTTGATACACTTTGTGGATGCGTCTCGCTCGGTTCGACAACGTTACAAGTTGAAGACCAAGGCTTGATTTCCTCCGTCAAGTCTGCAAGTTGCTGCTGTCTGTTCTGTTTTGTTGCAAGTCTGCGATGAAAGTTGTAATCTGCATGATGAAAAACTGCCCAGCCCCTCTTGTGCATAACGAAAAACCTGAGTATGCACCAGGCCCGACGAAAAAGCTCCGGCACATGCATGACGAAACTCCTGCACTTGATCCTTACGAAAAACCTACTGTTTTTTCATCATGTATGGTATTTCGTCATGAGTCTTTCGTCGGCTCAATGAGTGTTTCGTCGGCTGCTTATATTTCGTCATAGTGTTTCGTCGCTGCATGATCTTTCGTCGACCATGCGCCTATATAAGCAGCATACCGAAGACAGAAACCACAGACACACAACATAAGACACAGAAGGCAGAGAACTTAGTGAGAGAACAGAGAGTTTGTGAGAGCGTATCTTCTGTAATCTGTGTAAACAAACAAACTTTCTGGTGTTAATATATTTGATAGTTCAAACGTTGAATGGTTGTTTGTTTTGTGTCTCGATCTCGGTTTGCATATCCGGTTGGATTCCGCACAACCGGGTTTGTTCGTATACAAGGATTAGGCGACTAGATCCTCCGCCAGTTGGACCTACAAAAATCGTATTAATTTAACAACTGAAAGTTTCTAACTTCAATATTCTATTTACTATATTTTTTAAGATTGTATAATAGTTTAATATAGAGTAAATTACAGGCGGTGTCATTTTTTCCAAAATTTTACAGGCGGTGTCCTTAAACTTCCAAAATCTTGCACGTTATGTCCTTTAGGCCAAACCCAGTTAGATTTTTTAGTTAAATCTGCTCATGTGACTTGCATGTGAGGGTACATTTGTCTTTTCACCATTATAGGGACTATTGTGCAAAATATTTAATATCTAGGGACCGTAAAAAAACAAAACGAATGTTTAGTACCCTCTCTCCCTCTCTCTCTCTCTTCCGGCGGTTCTCTCTCCTCTCTCCCTTTCTTCTCTCACTCTCTCTTCTCACAGATCACACATTGAGGTATACATTGAAATTTAAAAGTTCAATTACAGTACATTTGATTATACACACATTGAGGTATAATCTGAAAAGGCTTTTGGTGATTGATGGGGCTACGGTGGTAGAGGGTGGGTGGTTGTTGGGGCTACGATGGTGGATAATGGGTGGTTGTAGGAGATGGTGGAGGTGGTTGTTGTGGTGCGATTGTAAGTGGTGGTGGGTTACAGGTAGTTGTGATGGCGGGTTAGGTGTGGTGGATGAAGGGGTGGATGTGGTGGTGGGTTAGGTGTAACGGTAGGTGAAGGAGTGGTTTGTGATGGTGGGTTAGGTGCGGCGGTGGAGGAGATTTTATGGGCGATTACAGGTGGTGGTGGCGGGAGACTCGATGCCGGATTTGTTTTTTGGGGTTTTTGATATTTTTGGTTTTGGGGATTTTTTTTTGGGGGGGGGGGGGGGTGTTTGATCTGGTATATAGGTTTGTTGAGAATGGTTCATGGTGGTGATTGAGGAGTGTATTGGAATGGGGATGAGGGTGTGAGAGAGGGAGCGATGAGGTTTAAGGCGTGGTTAATGGTGGTGGCGGTGGAGGTGGAGGTGGACGGTGGTGGTGGTGGTTATATATATAGTTAAAATAATAATATTTTAAATTATTTTGTTTTATTTTTTAAATACTATTAAATAAATGGGTAAAAAGACTAAAATGCCCTTGGGTGACCAGATTTAACCAAAAAAATCTAACTGAGTTTGGCCTAAAGGATATAACGTGCAAGATTTTGGGAGGTTAAGGACACCGCCAGTAAACTTTTGAAAAAAAGGACATCGCCTGCAATTTGGTGTAAACATAAAGGACAAAACTTGTAATTTACTCTTTAATATATTTGGATAAGCGTGTTCGGGTAATCGAGTGGGTACGACTTATTCTTGTTTTGGTGAATAAATTGTAAAACATGAATTTAACAACCAAAATAAGAAAGTGAGGTGGGGTACTTGTGAAAATGTTAAGCTTTGTTTTCAGGATCCTGGGTTAAACATCAGGATTCTCAGTTTTGAAAATGAGTTATTTGATAGTTTTGCTTAGTAATGGTTTTGATTTTTGACAAACAAGCAATGTTGTAGAAGGCGCTAGGTGTTTGTCAGGCATTGTGGTACCACCTAGGGATTAATCGGATTAGGTTTTTTATGTACAATTTTATAAATTTATATATAAAAAACATTAATTTTATACTTTTTATCTACAAAATTGAAAATTTAGGAACCAAGTGTAAACTAGTGAAAATATAGAGGGGTTGAATGTTAAAAACACCGAAACGTTATTAAACCTGATCCCACCGTAGCTTTAGAAATTCTTGACTCGAAATTCTTGTCTGATCTTGATTCCGCACAGTGGAAACTCGTTCTGACTCGAAACTGGTCCACATTTGGTTCGAATTCTGGTAAGAACATCTTTCCCTTGAGCGATTAGGTCTAATCTTAACCCATTCTAATCCAATTGCTATCGGTTTTGACCTAATTTTAACCGACTAGGTCCGATTTTCAGCAGATTTCCACCGATTTTTCCTGACTTTGACCGTTGTTGACTTATACCACCTAATTTGACCAATTTTGGAAAATCCAGGCGGCAGACCTCCGAAGAGCGACTAATCGCCGCCAAGGCGCAGCCCAGAACCGATTTCTACAACATTGAAAACAAGTATGAAAATTATGAACAACTACGTACATGGGAAATATGTTGTAGGTCCACTTGGAGGATCAAGAAACCTACTTTCTTGTTGTTAGAACACACTTACAAGTGTGGAATCCTTGTAAGAATTCAAGCAAAGCAAAGTATAAAGCACACAAGTAAGAAAAGATTCACTATCTTCATTAAATGGAAGAGAACAATTATAAACACATACACACAATGTTTACAGACTTACCAAAGCTCTCTTGAACTATTCTGCACACACATGCTGCAATATATAGACCCCAGCAGTAACATCACGAAGAATGTTACTGGGCCCACGAAGAATCCAAGCCCACGAAGAACTAGATTCTTCATGAAACATCTCTACGAAGAACCATACTATGCACGAAAAATGTTCTTCGTGAAGATCCTATCCCACAAAGAATGGTTCTTCGTGTGAGGCTGCAAACAACAAGCAAAAGACAGATAGTTATGCAGAAACAGTTAACCAAGAGTGAAACACTTGTAGACTTGCATACATGCACTGCATTATAAACCAAAACTATGTAAATGTCCTACCAAGTCAAGATAGGAGGATATCTTAACTTGGTCGACTCGACCAAAACATATAGACTCGATAAACCAAAAGACTGTACATTACGTTTCATTACAAGGATAATAAGAACAAGCAACAGACAGAAAAACTGCACCAACATATGTTATGGGGAAAAAGCCCTTGATCTTCTTCGTGAAGATGTGAAGATGATCTCCGGCACAAAAAACCTCGGGAGCTGGAAACTACGCAACTCCACTAATATTAATATGAAAATGAGTACAAAATGTGTGGCTTGATCAATCGATAATGTTGTATGTGTATGAGTGTTGAGTGTTTGCGATGAGTGTGTCGTGTCCCTAATCCAATTAATCAAGCCAAGTTATAATACAAATAAAAAACAAATCCTAACTACAGCTCCAAGATATCCGGGATCCTGAAAGAATTAGTCTTTGACCGTTGCGAGCTTCCAACGTCATTTCTACACGTTTTCTTGAGCTAACTCCACAATAATTCCGGTGCAAACTCCGTAATAGCCGTTAACAAAGAAAATTCATGTAAAATATTCCTTCAAAATAATAGCGATTGATTAGTAACAAATATGTTCAGGATCCTAAGTCCTTCCGGGATCGTGACATGTTTTCACCACATCAGGATCTTACCACAAACCTCTGACTATAAAAATTATATCCCAAACGATTAACACTAATTTTGTAGGTGAAAAACAGCTGTAAATTTTAAATGTCATCATGTGGATAAGATTTAAGTATAAGAATTTTGATACCCATCGCATGGTTGGGGTTTTATGATAAGAATCCTCGACTTTTATACCCCTTTGTTTCAATGACTATCAATCTCTTTATAACCAACACCCCCTGCATTCACTCCTTCATCATTATAACCTTTAGAATTCCAAGGAGCTCATGTGAGTTCTCTCCTCTCTTCATCTTTTCTTCAGGTCTTTTTTCCTTTTGACGAAGCATGTCTTCGAAAAAGAACCTACGTTCCTCCGACGTCCCAGAATTTACCGACCAGAAAATATTACCATCTTCCTCAGAGGAACTTTGTACCTTTGATGACCAATGTATCGGTCACTTGGTCACCTCTTAAATCTTTCCAGATCAAACATTCATTTGCCCATTTGATCCTTCGAGTAAAGCTGACCTTTGTTCTGATAAATGGGCATGTTTCCCTTTCAACCCATTTTCGATCGGTTTTACCTTCCCCGTCTCACCATTGGTGAATGAGTTTTTCAAGGCAACTAAGTTGGCCTATTCCCAAACCATGCCTTTCTTATGGAGGACCTTGTTCACCCTTGACAGATTCAATCGCACTCACTCCGTGGACCATACCCAGGCTAAAAATGCTAGTGTTTATGAACTAAGGACCCATGGATCCAGGCCCTTTACCCTCAAAATCAAATACGGCCAATACCCTATTATGCTAAAACCTAAGCATAATGAAAAAGGATGGAAGAATAGGTTCTTCTTCGTTCGCAAGTGTCACAACCCCCAACCCCACCCCATCCTAGGAGCGGGAGCCGCGAGCCTGTCAGTTGGTACCGGTGTTTATTAATTTGACATCGGAAATTTTTATCAGGACCTTAGTTAGGAAATATTTTTATCATAGTTAAACACCAAACATTTTATAATAATAAATCATTGGGATAAAACCCAAGTTCATTTGGCAGTACATTTGTAGGGATAAACCCTAATTATTGAAAATAAGAACTCTTTTTTATTTAGGTAATTTTCATAGCCACTTTTCTAAGCCTTCAGTGCTCTCTAGCTGGCTTCTATTAGCTTTATTCTAAGTTACCTGAAACGTGTTTTAGAAAGGTTTTATCAACAAGAAATACTGGTGAGTGCATACCAGTTTAATCAAAATAATTTTATCATTTTACAGTATTGAGGGCATCCCCAATTACATTTTATAACAACCCTCCTAAATAATTTTCGACACCCTAATATATATTAAAATATCCCAATATGTCCTAAATTACACCCCATATACGAAAACGTGCCCTGAATACCTTTACTATTATTAAAATTAAATGGTCTCTCGCGTGGCGCGTAAGCCACCCCCTTGACCTACGCAGGCCACGAGCGAGTGACTGGTGGCACGGCCCCAGGCGGCCACGTGTGTAACACCACGTAAAAACGTGTCCAATTATACATAGACACGTGCCCTAAACTTTGATTATGCGAAAGATTGAGTTTAAGGGACTAAAGTTGACAAAGAGTGAAAATATGCAAACAAAAGGACTAAAAGTGTCAACATGCCAAAGTTGGGCCTCTGAGTAACCACATGTGAAGATAATATTCTTAAATGGGTGATCGATTGGGTATACGAAGCCGTTTGTGAAAATAATCGGAAGATTATAAATTACAAGGGTTAAAAGTGTCAATATGCCAATTCTGACCTCTGAGTAGCCTTTTAACGAAACCGAGACTTCGTAATATTCAAATATGCTCCCCAGAATATGTGGTAAAAGTTTCACGTGATTCCGAGATCGTTAAGCATGTTTTCCAAACTTTGGGTTAAAAGCGTCAACTTGATGAAACTTGCTTTCATAAAGAAATTTAACGAACCCGAGCCTAACGAAGTTTGGTTATTCATCCTAGAGCTTCATCAAACTAACTACAAGGGCCTTATATGTCAAAAATAAGGTTAAAAGGGGTTAAAAACAAGCAGGGACTGAAACTGCCAACATTCAAACTTGTTTTACCAGTTAACCCGGTCCAGGCGGCCCGCGTAAGACACCCCTTAAGTCTTATGCGGCCCGCGAGAGACTGCCAGATACAGAAAGCTGCTGCCAGGTGCGGGTTAAGGCTGTCCACCGTCTTATTCTTGCTTGTAACGACCTCAGAAGCCTTATGTCGGTTTATTTGACTTACTAGGACACCTGGAGTGATCCTAGGGCCCCCAAATCCACCTGGAAGTAATCCTTGAGCATCCAAATTAGTATATATAGGAGCTTAGTTCTTGAGTCTTGATCACACTTGCAACAAATTCATTCTAAGGACTTGCTCTGGAGCTCTCATCAGTAACAAGAGGATTACAAAGTGTAGAAAAGATTGCTAGGACCATTAGTAAGCTTCTAAATACTTGTTTAGTTGTTTATTTTAGCCTAATTACTATAAAGTCAAACTTTTTATAAAATCAGTTTGACTTTCGTTTTAATTACATGTGGCTTAACCAATGATCAAATTGAAAGTGGTTATAGAACCACATTAGTATAGGTGATTAACCCCTAAAAGGGTGTCTCCTAATTATCTCGTTTGACTGATTAAATGTTGGGTCAAAGTAGTTTGACAAAAAGTCAAACTTGACTGAAATTGCATATTTGATTAAAATTAATAAACCAAAGGTTCTAAATTATATTTTAACATTCTAATGACTTGGTAACTAATATATAATCATGCTTTATCAGTCCTAATCCGACAATTAATAGTCTAAGGGCAGTTTATAACCGAAAGTCGCAAAAGCTTGACTTTTGCTTTGACTTTCAGTTCTGACCCATTCAAGCTTAATTCTTCCATGTTTTAAGCTTCCATTAGGACCACATTACATTGTAGTATAACCCCCTGAAGTTATATTGCATGGTGCCTAATCGTTTGAAATATATGCTCTTGATCGTAATTATGCTCATTAGTGCCTAAAACGCCCTTTTCGT
This sequence comes from Helianthus annuus, assembly GCF_002127325.2. Classification (NCBI taxonomy): domain Eukaryota; kingdom Viridiplantae; phylum Streptophyta; class Magnoliopsida; order Asterales; family Asteraceae; genus Helianthus; species Helianthus annuus. The sequence goes on along the minus strand of NC_035438.2, from coordinate 135,037,796 downwards.
ATAAAACCGAAATTTTTTGCAATGTGAATGAACTAAAACCTTTGCTACTGATATTTAGACATGTCCCGAAAATTTGACATCAGTTTGAAGTCTAGAATGGGAGTTATGCTCAATAGCGTAATTAAGGAACTTTTTAGTATTTAAAAGGCGTAATTAACATGAAGCCTATCTAAACCCGATTTTTGACACCAAACTTTCTACCTACTGATGTTAAATAGTATTTAGGGATTTTTGAAGATTTTTAGTTATTTTTAGGCTGAGCATAACATAGGATTATAGCCTAAATTCGGTAATTACCGGTTTTACCCTTTTCATCCATAAAATGAGTTTTACATAACATTTTAATGCCAAACTTTTTGCTACTGATTCTATATGATAATTATAATATTTTGAACTTTATAAACTGACCAAAATCTCAGATTTCCTATTTTACCATAATAGCCCTTTAAATCGCATTTTAAGCGTTTTTAGCACTTAGTATGGGTCAAAACTAGATTTGACATATAAAACTCATTACCTACTGATATTTTAAACTAATTTATATAATATTACTGTAAGCTAAAGTTTTTATACTCAGGAATCTATTTTAACCTTTAAAAGCCTATGTAAAATTACCAAAATGCCCCTACGATGCATAGTTGGTTATAAAAGGTATAATTTTTCATATATTAAGTACCCTACTGATATAACTCATTAAAATACATATTTTTACTAATATAATTAGACCTGGAACTCAGTTTTATAAATAAACTCTTTTATGGGCATTAAAATTACCAAAATACCCTTATGGGACTTATTTTGGTTTAAATTGCTTTTTGGGCATGAATGTTAATATATTACTGATATATTGACATATTTTGAGCATAATAATGATTAAGACCTGTATTTAATTTATTCGGTTGCTCGTTACGCATTTACGCGTTCGGATCGGTTTACGTGACTAGTTTACATAAAATAGCCGAAACGAGCTTAACTTTGTCATTAAATCCTCATTTTCTAGAATGTGTTTAGTTTACCCATATTATACAAGTATCCAAGCTTGTCGGGTCTAAATCACATTCTATCCCGGTCTCCGCTTAATCTACCATTTAGGTCCATAAGGTTTCCTTCCAGCTAGCCGGTCTAAGTCCTTGACTTAATTAAAGACCCGTTAGCATCCTAATAGGTTAATTAAACCTTCTATACAGATTAATAGCTTCCGGTAAAAAGTGCCTTTCAAGAACCTTAGGAATTTACTGCTACCACCAAGTAAATACTTTTAACTTATTTTCCCTATACGGGCTTGGGATACGATATAATAATACCGCTTGGTCGGGTACGGGATTATTTTGTCGGATTGTGATTTAATAAATCCGCATAACCCGTTTTAATCTGCATAGTTTGATAACCTAAACATTTGGGGGTTAATGACCATGTCCTGGATATTCTCGGCTCATTTAAGTTATTAATGGCCACGACCTATGCACGGGGTGCATGCATGCACCCGACAGATGCAAATGCTAAATATTTAATTACCCACAAGTTGGGGATAACTCCTTTGTGGGTTCTATAAGTGGTGAGTTAGTTAATCATGTCCGGCTTACAAACCGGCCCCACATGTATGACAAGCATGTAAAACTGTATACAAGATTTTATTAAAATTGTCCCAAGTTATAAATAATTTGTGCCTTGTGCACCTAAATCAATTTTCTTAAATGTTTTCAAAACGAGTCAGTTAAATTGTATTTACCAGTGTAAACTGATGTATTTTCCTAAAGATTGATTTGACAGGTACTTCCCGAAATAGGCTGGAGCTTTAGGGTGTTATAAAGGATCTTGCAAATCCAATAGATACCCGGAGTCTGTAGTTTTGTTTCTTTGTACATTATGATCCGCCTGTGGATCTTATTACATTCCTGTCTGTACATTCATAAACTCGAACGCTCAGACGTTATGGATTGTAATAGTTTATTTTATCCAGCCTTCCGCTGTGCTATATTATTGTGTGTATTGACAATGATGATATCAACTACGTCACGATACTCCCCACCGGGCCCACCGGTAATACATGGAATATTGGGGTGTGACAGGTTGGTATCAGAGCCAACATTGAGTGAATTAAGCACTAACCAACATTGAGTGAATTAAGCACCTTTCGAGTCTAGGCAAATGACCTAGGATGTATCTTTATCTTTCCTTTGCTGTTGTTATGTTTTGTTTTATTTTGTTTTCTTGTTTCAACAGGAAATTCACCAGCATGCCTCCAAGAATAAGAGGATGAGGCAAGGGTCCCATGCGTGGGGGACCGTCCTCAGCAGGACCATCACACAGACGCACTCCATCGGTGTCCTTTTCCACCTCCGACTCTCGCGATATGTGGGGTCAACCTTTTGAGCCAGCAAGACACTCAGTCTCGCTAAGCTCATTGCCTTCTTTCCACCCGTCTTTTGGGCCGTTTGCTCTAGAAGAGCCCGAACACTCTCACCACTCTCAACAATCTCATCATTCGCACGAGTCTTACCCGTCGCATAACTCTTTGCAATCTCACTCGTTTCATCATTCTGACTCCCCCTACTCCCCGGGACAGTTCAACCCAGCCGATTATGTTAACGATTTTCTTGGCTACAACCCATTGGGCCCTGAGGACCATTTCTCTCAGGAAATGGAGATGGACGATGACCCCGACCCGGAGATGCAAACAGGAACCCCGGGCCACCCTATCAACATATCTAGTGGGTCTCCGTTTCAAGGATCCCCTTATCGTGGGCCTGATTCCTTTCGGGAGAGGATGGGTACCTATGATTGGTATTTTACCCCTTCCTACCATAGCTCTCCAGCCCAACCACCTTTGGAAGAACCTCAACTCCAAGCTGTCTCCCCACCACCACTTCCGATAGAGGAGCCACCGCAGCAGCCACCGCAGCCACCTCCCGAGCCTCCGAGGCGAAGGAGGAATGCACGCATGTCCGTGCGAGGAGGACCCCGTTTCAGTTCTCCTCATGGTTCGAGTTCCTATCCCCCTATTCCAGAGGATCCCCAGTTTTGTGGACCCTCAAACGCGGCTCCGGAGGCTGATCCTCCGCAAGCTTCTTATGCACCACCACAGCCGCCTGTGGGTTTTGATAACCCCATCCCGACGTACCCAGGTTCTTCCGGGTACAATCCTTATGGAGACCCGTCGGGGTATCCATCGGGATATGGAACTCACGATCCATATCTTACGCCTGCACAGTATCATCACCTTTATCCTTCTACTTACCCCCGTATGCATCCAGCTGAATACCCGATTCAGGGTTATCAGTACCCTCCGTACCAGCCACCTCCTTCCCAGTAGCTACAGCAAGAGCAACAAACTCAGGAAATTCTGGAGAGGCTAGATAAGGTTGAGAACAAGGCTAGGAAGAACAAGGAAAGGCATACTAGCTTCATGAAAGGCCTTGCGAACCTTATCAAAGGGAAGAAGAAGTAGAGGATAGTTTTGTTTCTTGATTAATGTAATCGTGTCCCTGCGTGGACATTTTTTGAGTTTCTGTATCAAGTCCCTGCGTGGACTTATTTTCCTTTCTGTATGCCCCTGCGTGGGTAGTTTGTCTTTCTCTAAGTCCCGTTTAGGGCAGTTGTACTTGTTTTCAGTTAATGAAGTTTCAACTTTGGTTTTTAATTGTGTATTTTATTACACCATGTTATATCTTTTCAATTTATAATTGATCCTCCAAAAAAATTCTTAGAGGTATAACCTAGCCAGAGTATTAATTGGCTATGATGGTACAACCTTTTTAAGATAGCAAATCCCTGTTAACATCTGAAAACATGTTAACATTCCCAGCTGTGCGGTACGAGAAACCACACAAGCTTCCAAAAGATACTTAGATCCTTCCAAGTCACATAAAGCCAAAATGATCAATGCGAATCATGGCTAGTAAACATCAATGTGATGTATACACCAAGACATCCCTTTGAGATGCATGCTTTTAAAGCGAAGGTGTAAAAATGGCAATGAAAGTACAATCTATAAACTTCTTGTCAAAAAGGCTATTTAAAAGATCACTGATCTTTGGGATCGTTAGTAGATCTTAACTCGTTCTTGTGACAAGCTTTCTAAGCTATTTAAATGTCTTTCAAGACGAGTTTCATGATAAATAAAATGTCTTTTACGACGTTGGCAGTTGTGGAAAATTCTATTTTTCCCTCACCTAATAATGTATAGAATAATGTATTCTATTAACTTTTAGTTATGATATGAAATGGTCTAAATGGTTTAATAATACCATGATTATCTTGTCATCAATACGATGAATCTATATGTAATTTAAATATTATTAATGTTTATTATAGCATTCAGAAATGGCTGGCTCAGACGAAGCGAACAGTCATCCAGCAGAGGGCAACACCAGAATCAATATTACTGGTGCCGAACTACAAGCCCTAATTACCGCGGCAGTTTCTCAAGCGGTAGAGGCTAAGTTTAAAGAGCCGAGTGTTGTTCGGTCTCAAACTATGTCGAAAACCCATTCTTAACCACATACTCACAGGAAAAGTGAGTCCCTGCACTCGTCTAACCAGGGTAGTGTACCTAAGAAGCAGGTTGTTCTTGAGCCTATCCCTAGGCATGCCAAGGGTTGTACCTACAAGTATTTTGTCTCCTGTAAGCCAAGAGACTTTACAGGAGAAAAAGGGGCGATAGATTGTATGAAGTGGTTAGATGAGATGGAAACAATGATAGATATCAGCGGGTACGCTAAAGAGGATGTGGTCATGTTTGTCTCCCAATCTTTTAAGGGCGATGCCCTTACACGGTGGAAAGCACTTGTACAGTCCACTGGGAAAGTGCATTTGTATAATCATTCATGGGAGAAGTTTGTTGATCTGGTTAAGGACACTTATTGTCCTCAGCATGAAGTAGAGCGCATAGAGACTGATTTTCTCACCCTCGTGATGAAGGATCTAGATTGTAGATCCTATGTGACTAGTTTCAACTCCATGTCGAGGCTTGTACCGTATTTAGTCACACCTGAGCCCAAGCGCATTGCGCGTTTTATTGGTGGTTTGGCCCCTGAAGTTAAGGGGAATGTTAAGGCTTCAAAGCCAACCACCTATAGATCCACTGTGGATCTATCATTATCCGTCACTTTGGATATTGTGAGGAGTAGGGCGAAGAAAACTTCTGAATAGGGGAAGAGGAAGAGAGAGGATGATCAGTCCTCTCAGTCGAACAAGAAAGGAAAGGGGAACTCTGGTTCCAAGAATGGGCAAACAGGTGATAAGCCCAGATGCAAAACTTGCCACAAAAGGCATTTTGGCAAGTGTAACCGAGACCCACAGGCTAAACCATGTGGGATCTACAAGAAAAAGGGGCACAAGTCTGTCGAATGCCGGAATATTAAGGATGCAACTTGTTATGGTTGCAATGAAAAGGGGCACATCAAGACCAATTGTCCCAAGAATGTGAAGAAGCCTGAGGAGGCTAAGAAGAACAATGCCAGGGTGTTTCAAATGCAGGCAAGGGAAGCGGTGACTGATGAGAACGTCATAACAGGTACCTTCCTCATCAATAATATTTATCCTAGAGTCTTATTTGATTCCGGTGCTGATAAGTCCTTCATAGATCATAAGTTTTGTAAATTGTTGAATTTGCCTATTAAGACTCTAGACATAAAATATGAGGTAGAACTCACTGATGGTACCTTAGAATCAGCTTCAACTCTTCTTGATGGATGTTCCATATCCGTTAAGAACCATTCTATCCCGCTGTCCCTCCTGCAAATGAAATTGGCTGGTTTTGATATAGTTTTAGGCATGGATTGGTTGTCGCATAACCAAGCCCAAATTGCCTGTGACAAAAAGCTTATCATTATCAAAACCCCCTCCGGTGAATCAGTCACTATCCAAGGAAACACACAGTATGGATTACCCAGCAATGTGTCTTTCCTTAAGGTATCCCAGTGTTTGAAGGGAGGATGTGTCATTTACATGGCACAAGTGACTGTGAATGATCCAAAGCCGAAGATTGAAGACATTCCAATCATTTCAGAGTATCCCGATGTCTTTCCTGACGAGTTACCTGGATTACCTCCCGAGAGGCAAGTAGAATTCAGGATAGACATCCTCCCTGGATCTGCGCCTATTGCACGAACTCTGTATCGTCTAGCGCCTACCGAAATGAAAGAGCTCAGAACTCAATTGGATGATTTATTGGAAAAAGGTTTCATTCAGCCCAGCTCTTCGCCTTGGGGAGCTCCTATTTTATTCGTGAAAAAGAAGGACGGATCAATGTGCTTATGCATTGATTACCGTGAACTGAATAAGGTAACGATCAAGAATCGTTATCCTTTACCCAGGATCGATGAATTTTTTGATCAACTCCAAGGAGCGAGTTATTTCTCAAAGATTGACTTGAGATTTGGGTATCATCAACTCAAGGTTCGAACTGAAGATGTTTCGAAGACAACATTTAGAACGAGGTATGGACATTTCGAGTTCTTAGTGATGCCGTTTGGGCTCACTAATGTGCCTGCAGCATTCATGGACCTCATGAATAGAGTCTGCAAGCCATATTTGGATAATTTTGTCATTGTCTTCATAGACGACATACTTATTTACTCTCGTAGCCAGGTGGAACATGAAAAGTACCTTCGGTGTATTTTCGGACTACTTCTACAAGAGAAATTGTATGCCAAATTCTCCAAGTGTGAATTTTGGCTGCGTAAGGTCAAGTTCCTTGGACATGTTGTCAGTGAACAAGGTATCCAAGTAGATCCTGCCAAGGTAGAAGCTGTTATGAATTGGGAAATACCTAAGACACCTACGGAAATTCGCAGCTTTCTAGGTTTAGCAGGATATTATAGAAGGTTCATAGAGAAGTTCTCAAGAATAGCTGCACCATTAACCTCTCTGACCCGTAAGAATGTGAAGTTTGATTGGGGTCCAAAGCAGCAGGAATCTTTTGAGATCCTAAAGCAAAGATTGAGCAACGCTCTGATATTGACTCTACCGGAAGGAGTTGAAGATTTTGTCGTCTACTGCGATGCTTCACACACCGGCATGGGGTGTGTACTTATGCAGCGAGGCAATGTAATTGCCTATGCATCGCGACAGTTAAAGGTGCATGAAAAGAACGACACCACCCATGATTTAGAATTGAGTGCTGTAGTATTCGCACTAAAGTTGTGGAGACATTATTTATATGGAACTAAATGTGTGATCTATTCAGATCACAAAAGTCTCCAACACCTGTTCAATCAAAAAGAACTCAACATGAGACAACCCGTTGGATGGAAACTTTAAATGATTATGATTGCGAGATTCCCTACCATCCAGGTAAGGCGAATGTGGTTGCTGATGCTCTAAGTCGGAAAGAAAGAGTTAAGCCAATTAGGATCAATGCCAAGAGCATTGAGTTAAAGAATGGTCTGAATGAAAGACTATTAGCGGCATAGAAAGATGCTGTGTTGGAAGTTAATCTTCCAAATGAAAAGTTAGGTGTAACTGCTGAACAGTTAACACCTGGAAAGGATGAAATTCTTAGAATGAATGGTAGAATTTGGGTTCCTATTCAAGGAGGACTTCGGAATGTGATCCTTTAGGAAGCCCACAACTCTAAGTATTCAGTTCACCCGGGAGGTGACAAGATGTATCAAGATCTAAAGGCAAATTTCTGGTGGATAGGTTTGAAGAAATCTATTGCCACCCATGTAGCTAAGTTCCTGACATGTGCTCAGATTAAGGCTGAACATCAAAAGCCATCAGGTCTTCTACAACTGCCGGAACTTCCCACTTGGAAATGGGAAATGGTAACCATGGATTTTATAACTAAGTTACCTAAAACGAGGCATGGAAATGATACGATATGAGTTATTGTTGATAGACTGACAAAGTCAGCTCATTTCTTACCCATCAAGGAGAATCAAAGCTCCGATAAGTTAGCCCAGTTGTATGTTGATAAGATTGTAGCTCTTCATGGGGTACCAGTGGCTATTATATCTGATAGAGATACTAGATACACCTCTCATTTTTGGAAAAGTTTCCAACAATCTTTGGGCACACGTTTGAATTTTAGTACTACTTACCATCCTCAGACTGACGGTCAGAGTGAGCATACTTTTCAAACTTTGGAAGACATGCTTCATGCATGTGTTATTGATTTGGGTGGTAGTTGGGATGACCACCTGCCATTGATTGAGTTCTCCTATAACAATAGTTATCGTACCAGCATTCAGGTTGCGCCTTTTGAGGCAATTTATGGTCGGAAATGCAGAACACCTGTCTGTTGGGCGGAAGTATGAGAAGCTCAAATATCAGGACCTGATATAGTCCTTGAGACTACGGAGAAGATTGTCCAGATTCGCGATCACCTAAAAGCTGCCAGGGACAGGCAGAAAAGTTATGCTGATAAGAGGCGGAAACCTCTAAAATTTGAAGTAGGCGATAAAGTTCTATTGAAAGTATCACCTTGGAAAGGTGTGATGAGCTTGGGCAAAAAGGGCAAGTTGAGCCCTAGATATACCGGACCATTCGAGATCATCGAATGCGTCGGCAGTGTAGCTTACAAGCTAAGATTGCCAAAGGAGCTGAGTGGAATTCATGATGTGTTCCACGTTTGCAATCTTAAGAAATTCTTAGCCGATAAATCTTTAGCTATGTCTCATAAAGACGTACAGGTTGATAAAAGCTTGAGATTCATTGAGAGACCTATATCAATTGAAGATCGACAAGTCAAGAAGCTCCGAAGAAAGTACGTACCTATAGTAAAGGTTAAATGGCACGCTCGTAGAGGTCCCGAGTATACGTGGGAAGTTGAGTCCACTATGAGACAGAAGTACCCTCACTTATTCTAGTAAATCTTGGGGTTGAGATTTCTTTTAAGGGGGTGAGGATGTAACACCACGTAAAAACGTGTCCAATTATACATAGACACGTGACCTAAACTCTGATTATGCGAAAGATTGAGTTTAAGGGACTAAAGTTGACAAAGAGTGAAAATATGCAAACGAAAGTACTAAAAGTGTCAACATGCCAAACTTGGGCCTCTGAGCAACCACATGTGAAGATAATATTCTTAAATGGGTGATCGATTGGGTATACGAAGCCGTTTGTGAAAATAATCGGAAGATTATAAATTACAAGTGTTAAAAGTGTCAATATGCCAATTCTGACCTCTGAGTGGCCTTTTAACGAAACCAAGACTTCGTAATATTCAAATATGCTCCCGAGAATATGTGGTAAAAGTTTCACGTGATTCTGAGATCGTTAAGCATGTTTTCCAAACTTTGGGTTAAAAGCGTCAACTTGATGAAACTTGCTTTCATGAAGAAATTTAACGAACACGAGCCTAACGAAGTTTGGTTATTCATCCTAGAGCTTCATCAAACTAATTACAAGGGCCTTATATGTCAAAAATAAGGTTAAAAGGGGTTAAAATCAAGCAGGGACTGAAACTGCCAACATTCAAACTTGTTTTACCAGTTAACCCGGTCCAGGCGGCCCGCGTAAGACACCCCTTAAGTCATACGCGGCCCGCGAGAGACTGCCAGATACAGAAAGCTGCTGCCAGGTGCGGGTTAAGGCTGTCCACCGCCTTATTCTTGTTTGTAGCGACCTCAGAAGCCTTATGTCTGTTTATTTGACTTACTAGGACACCTGGAGTGATCCTAGGGCCCCCAAATCCACCTGGAAGTAATCCTTGAGCATCCAAATTAGTATATATAGGAGCTTAGTTCTTGAGTCTTGATCACACTTGCAACAAATTCATTCTAAGGACTTGCTCTGGAGCTCTCATCAGTAACAAGAGGATTACAAGTGTAGAAAAGATTGCTAGGACCATTAGTAAGCTTCTAAATACTTGTTTAGTTGTTTAATTTAGCCTAATAATTATAAAGTCAAACTTTTCATAAAATCAGTTTGACTTTCGTTTTAATTACATGTGGCTTAACCACTGATCAAATTGAAAGTGGTTATAGAACAACATTAGTATAGGTGATTAACCCTTAAAAAGGGTGTCTCCTAATTATCTCGTTTGACTGATTAAATGTCGGGTCAAAGTAGTTTGACAAAAAGTCAAACTGGACTGAAATTGCATATTTGATTAAAATTAATAAACCAAAGGTTCTAAATTATATTTTAACATTCTAATGACTTGGTAACTAATATATAATCATGCTTTATCAGTCATAATCCGACAATTAATAGTCTAAGGGCAGTTTATAACCGAAAGTCGCAAAAGCTTGACTTTTGCTTTGACTTTCAGTTCCGACCCATTCAAGCTTAATTCTTCCATGTTTTAAGGTTCCATTAGGACCACATTACATTGTAGTATAACCCCCTGAAGTTATATTGCATGGTGCCTAATCGTTTGAAATATATGCTCTTGATTGTAATTATGCTCATTAGTGCCTAAAACGCCCTTTTTGTATAAAACCGAAATTTTTAGCAATGTGAATGAACTAAAACCTTTGCTACTGATATTTAGACATGTCCCGAAAATTTGACATCAGTTTGAAGTCTAGAATGGGAGTTATGCTCAATAGCGTAATTAAGGAACTTTTTAGTATTTAAAAGGCGTAATTAACATGAAGCCTATCTAAACCCGATTTTTGACACCAAATTAGGGATTTTTGAAGATTTTTAATTATTTTTTAGGCTGAGCATAACATAGGATTATAGCCTAACTTCGGTAATTACCAGTTTTACCCTTTTCATCCATAAAATGAGTTTTACATAACATTTTAATGCCAAACTTTTTGCTACTGATTCTAGATGATAAATATAATATTTTGAACTTTATAAACTGACCAAAATCTCAGATTTCCTATTTTACCATAATAGCCCTTTAAATCGCATTTTAAGCGTTTTTAGCAGTTAGTATGGGTCAAAACTAGATTTACATATAAAACTCATTACCTACTGATATTTTAAACTAATTTATATAATATTACAGTAAGCTAAAGTTTTTATACTCAGGAATCTATTTTAACCTTTAAAAGCCTATATAAAATTACCAAAATGCCCCTACGATGCATAGTTGGTTATAAAAGGTATAATTTTTCATATATTAAGTACCCTACTGATATAACTCATAAAATACATATTTTTACTAATCTAATCAGACCTGGAACTCAGTTTTATAAATAAACTCTTTTATGGGCATTAAAATTACCAAAATACCCTTATGGGACTTATTTTGGTTTAAATTGCTTTTTGGGCATGAATGTTAATATATTACAGATATATTAACATAGTATAAGCATAATAATGATTAAGACCTGTATTTAATTTATTCGGTGGCCGTTACGCATTTACGCGTTCGGATCGGTTTACGTGACTAGTTTACCTAAAATAGCCGAAACGAGCTTAACCTTGTCGTTAAATCCTCATTTTCCAGAATGTGTTTAGTTTACCCATATTATACAAGTATCCAAGCTTGCCGGGTCTAAATCACATTCTATCCTGGTCTCCGCTTAATCTACCATTTTGGGCATAATACCCCCTTACTAATGAAATTCTGCTCCGTTGTAAGTATCATAACCCCGGTTACGTATTAGATATGCTGCCCGATTGATCCATGGTTCCGTAACGGCTGTCGAGGTTCTACCCGACGTAGTCGTTGGAATACCGTCTCGGGGAGGGTATTACTAATGTAAATATTGGGTTATTATACTACCACGTGTGCATTTGTGTAATTTATAGATAATCTCCAGGAAACCCTTAAAGAAAACCTAAGACAGCAATGTGAGTAATCTCCTTTTTGTAAACTGTTTTTACAAAACCTTAAATATTTTACAATGTGATTAAGCAGTGATTGAGTCTTTGTAATTCTACAATTACTGCCGGTATATTGGGTTTTGTATACAAAATGTGGAACACGTTACCATTGGACAAAGAGTTAGCCAATGGATAATATGACCCACCAGTCAGGATTGACAATACTGAATGAGTAATTGGGTAGATGTAAACATTGTAATCGCTCTCAATACTGTTTAAATGATAAAACTCTTCTTGATCCCACTAACAAAATGTTTTTAAATGCGTTTCAGGTAACAAAATGTGAAAGCCAACTAGAAGCCAGCTGGACAGCACTGAAGGCTTGGAAAAGTGGCTATAAAAGTTACCCAAATAAAGAAGATGTTTTATTTCAATAAAATGGGGTTTATCCCTATAAATCAGTTTGTAATGAAAACTTGGGTTTTATCCCAATATATTTATTTATATAAAATGTGGTGTTTTACTCTGGTAAAATATTTCCTAACTACGGTCCTGATGTAATTTACGCTGTCAAATTGATAAACACCGATACCACCGACACTGAATCTCGCGGCCGCCCGTTCCCAAGACAGATAGGGGGTGGGGGTTGCGACAGAAGGTGGTATCAGAGCTAAGCCACTAATTCAGCCAAAGAATTGTTCTGCTAACACCATGATGTTATTCAAAGTGTTAGGAAATAAATTACGGAACTACATGCATAATTGTATTTTATTGTTGTGTGTTATTTGACTATTTGTTAGTTTACAGTATGAGCGACCAAGGAACTTCCGATGCGTATCGTCAGTTGTCCAGCTCGCCTAGGAGCGAAGGCACCTCTTCACAGCCTGCCCTCTCAGGGTATTCAGCTGATAATGAAGACGGGATATTCGTGTTTAAGGCTCAGTCTGAAGAGCCATTCCCTCCTCAAAAGAGAGGATGGTTCAGTAGGGCAGCGCATGAACGTAGGAAGATAATGAAAAAGTTGCAACAACAGAGAGCCCTAGCATCCGCTAAAAGAGAGACAGATGCCCACACACAGGTATGCTTAATAGAAGTTTAGCCAATTTCCATATCCTAGCAACCACAACTGCTGACCCTAACCTGGAACAACTTTATAGCACCCCAACCTTTACCACTATTCCCCAATCAGCCAATAGAAATAGAAAACAACCCAGAAAATCAAGTTGAAATGCATCATTTTAACCCAGAAGAGATACCTAGGGTACCAGCACCCAATCCCTTAGACCCAGACTACGACACGTGGTTAGATGAGCTTAGGGATTACCAGCAACACTACCCAATCCCAGAAGACGCACCCATGCCAAATCTAGCAGCCTACCCAGGTTTGGACCCTCTAGATCCCTACTACGATAATGACCAATACATTAGAGAAATTTTAGAGAATCCATACCCGTACCAGGAACCCATGCCCCAATACCCAAACTGTAACATCTGTGCTTGAAATCATTGTGAACAGTTCATGTATCAATAAAACAAAGTTATTTGATCCCAATGTTTGTTTGTTTATGTTTGACATTTTTCATGTTTTGACTTTCGTTCAATTTTAAACTCTATATCGCTTTCTGGATAATTATACGCAAACTGGTGCGTAAACATACTCAGTTTAACGCGACAAATACTCCGGAACATCAACATATACTTAACATACCTTAAATAACCTTTACATAACTTAGAAATAAGCTTTGAGGGGTTCGGTGTGCTAAAATAAACTTTTGGGTCATTCAGGGACTAAAAGCGTCAAAAAGTGCACAAGTTTGCACTTTCGCGCATAACTTACGTTCTGAATACATCCGGACATCCAAAAATTTATGTAAGCACTAAAATATTTTGTTTTAGTGTTTGGCATAAGAAAAATCCATTCGTCACGCAATTTGGATCGTTTTTCGCGCTTATGCGCATTCCGTCGTAATTAACCGAACATCGTGGTCGTACGACTAAACGGGCCAACATCCGGCATATTTTTGAGCATGTTTCATGTCCACAATGTTTAGGCATCATTTTAGGGCCTTGAAAATGGCTTAACGAGCCTTAAACATGTCGGAAATGGCCTTAATACACAACGGGGACTGAAATGAAAACATTGGAAAGTGTTTGCTGATCGGGGTGACCTTAGCGTGACACCTAGCCCCCTTGGCGTCACGCGAGGCCCCTTCTGATCAGCAAAAGTCATTTTTCAGCTGTTAACAACCCTTAGACACCCCCAAAGGCCAATGCCACATGTCAAACTCTTGTGGTGGGGGCAAAATGAGCTACCACAACATTCCAACACATGTACGGATGAGATTCGATCACGTTATTCGAGGAACGATCCTAGCGGTTGTCCATTTACTATAAATACCAACCTCAACTTCACTCATTCCTCACAAATCGGATCAAAAGTGCTCTAAGTTAAAGCAAATCACTTCATACCTGAGCTACTCGATCAAGATTTACTAGCGAGGACCCTTTGTAAGTGTTCCTTCGTTCTTTTATCGCTTTTCTAGTCCGAAAGTCGAACTATGTTTGACTTTCTGCATTGACCAGTTTATGGTCAATGCAAAGTTTGTTTGAACTTCATCACGTGAGCGTAATCACGATGGTTATAGTCCCTAGTGACTATACCTACTGATTACCACGTTATCTAGGCTCAGTGACGAGTCGTAGTTTCGGCCAAAATGCGCATTCTTGCGTATTTTGTAACCAAACTACTCTTAGGTATCAAAACCGTTTGTTTTGATACCAAACCTGTTTTCTAAGCTTAGATAAGCATGTTCTAACATGCTTAGCTCGTCACTTTTAGTTTAGTGCTTATATAGGGTCGTAAGGTAAGCGATTTAAACAATTGCTTATACTTTCGAACCCGACCCGTTTGGTCGATCATTACGATTCGACCAAGCACATTAGGTGACCATAGTATATAGGGAATAATCTTCTGAGGTTATACCTTATGGTCGCTTCGTTTAAGTAGTTGTATGATAGGTAGTTTATATGCCTTAGGTAAATTACCAAAATGCCCTTTTTACGCTAAAATTTATATTAAGCATATGTAACATAACTTTTGATATCTAAACTGATTTGGTAACAATATTAGACATGTTAAGGCATATTTTACTTATCATAGGGCTAGTTAGGCGGTCCGAACGCGTTTTACGCGAACGACGCGTTAAAGTAGCATAAGCTACCTAAACGGGTCGTAATGGGTCGTAAGCACTTAGGTTAGGTTTCATTGTAGTATGTAGGCTTTGTTAAACCATATTACATGAGTCTCCATACTCGTTTGGTTTACGAACCCTCATTCTATCCAAATCCTCCGATTTAGGTCCAGTATATTAATGTAGTTACCTATATTAGGTGTCGTTTGATATCCGTGATCTCTAGCATTGTTTGGTTGTTACTCAAGGACTACTAAGCAATCTCAAGTGAGTACATAGACCCCTCTTTTACTGTTTTCCAAACATTTTTGGGGTGAAACACATGTGCCTACTTGTTACTTTCATGCTTTCATATCATATGCTTGTTATGTTCATTAGTACATTATAGTACATGATTTCATTACATTTTATGCTATGTATGTCCATTGTGTGCATACTTAGTACATCATTTTACATTACATTTTATGCTATGTATGTCCATTGTGTGCATACTTAGTACATCATTTTACATTACATTTTATGCTATGTATACCCATTGTGTGCATACTTAGTACATCATTTTACATTACATTTTATGCTATGTATGCCCAGTGTGTGCATATTTAGTACATCATTTTACATTACATTTTATGCTATGTATGCCCATTGTGTGCATACTTAGTACATTTATTCATCACATGCTTACATTTTGGTATGACATTTGGTTTGTTTAAATAAGACAATGTACATTCATTAACACCGATCATGCCGCTCGTTAGTAGGTAATGGTACCATAGGACTTGACAACTCCCATTCCTGAAATCTCGGGTTTTGTTTGGATTGGAAGGAATGACCGTATTCGATAAACATAATAACAAGATAGACCTTTAAATTCGTTTAGGGGTTTATCGCCACAGTCACAAGGCTTGGATGTATGCATTTTCACAATACCACATAGATGTTTGTATCAGTATAGCATGCATTTGTTCCACAAAACATAACTTTGATTTAAACCATGTTTTACTTCAATACCTTGTTTTTGTGCATTTTACATATGGTTCAGTTGATATATTTCACTTACCATACATGACATTTTGGATACACATTACATGATTTACATTAGACATAAACATTTTGACATTCATATACACAATTCGTGATTTTCATTAGACATAGACATTAGACATGGTTTTCACACAAACATTTTGACATTTGATTATACATAAACATTTTACAATGGTGGTTTGGTTTGAGCAAGTGATTTAAGTAACGAGGCATGTGTAATATGATACAAGCATGGTGGATACGCCGCTGGTACTTCCTATATATAAATGTTTGTATGGTATTACATATCGTAGCGTTATTTGAATCATTTCAATTTGAGACATATAACATTTTATACAAATAACATACTTTTCACAAGACATTGTTTTACAAACAACTTATCTTATACAAACTCATTTTACTTGGTTATTCATTTAACCAAACATTATTCTCTTATTTATACATATCATTTGATCTTATCATTTTTCAAATGATTTACAAAACAAATCAATTTACAAGGTTCATGACTGACTTTTGCTAAACAACTTTTTCTTTTTGTAAACTTACAAGTCATGAATCCTATTTTCACAAAACCTATGTATCTCACAAACATTTTTATGCTGACGTACCTATTTTCACATGTGTTTCAGGATATGATGCATAGGATTTATCAAGATACACTTAGGCGGACTTGGGGCTTTAGTGACAATAAAAGATGCAAGACTAGTTATTTATGTTATGTTTCTTTGATTGTCAAGACATTTAACTCTTTTATTTAATAAAACAATATATTAATTTCCATGTGTTATGAAACAATGATTCTGTTACAACGCTCCCCGACGTTTCCGCCATGTTTTGTTGTTTTACGTGGTCAGGGTGTGACAGAAAAGTTGGTATCAGAGCTCATGGTTATAGGGAATTAGGTTATTAGTAATGCTTTGACCTAGTATATAACCTTCCTAGGACCCTAACGCGAGTTTACTTGCGTTTAGTCATAAAACAATACTGTCACCTATCCTTAGGCGACAACCACAACAAGAACATAAATTTCAAAACCGCTTTGAAAACTAATCATCTGTTCTAGGATGATTGATTACTAGGTTTTGAACCCTCTATTGTAAGGTTTTGAACCCTCTGTTATATGGTTTTGAACCCCTTTGAACTTTCAAAACCTCGTTAAAATTTGGGTCTTATTGTGTGAACACGTGCAATCTGGAAGAGTGGATGCCTGTACTCTGAGTTTTCTGTCTAAGGCTAGAGTGTTCGTACAAATCCACATAATCGGACCAGTCACTCTTACCTGGGAACTCTTGGGGTGAGTGTCCACTTATAGGCTAAAGCATGTCTTCGCGATATATTAATATGACCTGCTTACTTTGATTAGTCACCGTCTCATTTGTTTGCCTTAGGTAACAAACAAATGATCGCAATTTCTATGCGTTGTCTTTTTGTTTTATTTACCGATAACATTTCATTTGTTTCCTCCTATATCCTTCATTTTCTCCAGAATGTCTCTTCATCGCAACGATGCGCAGATATCCGAGCAGACTGCCAAATTTGCCCAGCGGATATGCGAAGTAATTCTGAAGACTGTTGAATTAGGCATTGCCATGTCTCGTCTCAACAATGAAGCCACTCAAGGGCCACCAAAGGAAGCAGAAGTCAAGCCTGCCCCACTAGCCAAGAAACCAATCAAGGAATCAAAGACCATGGATGAACAGACTGGATCCCCTAAGAGGTCAAAGAAGCGAAAGGCTTCTCAGAACTTCGACGTGGTCGCTCACAATGGTCAAGCCATCCCCAACCAACCAGCTCAACCCCCTGCTAGGAAACCATACAATGGAACTGCACCCTTGTGCAACCAATGTATCCTCCATCATCATGCCAAGATAAAGTGCCGCAAATGCCAAACATGTGGACTTATAGGCCATACAGCAAGAGTCTGCCCAGCTGCAGCTGCACCAAACCAAGCTGGCAACAATCCCGCTCAAGGTCGTTTCCTACCAGGTTCTTGTTTCAACTGTGGCGAGATGGGTCATTTCCGAAGAAATTGCCCAAAGCTTGCTAATGCAAATCCAGCACAGGGATGAGCATCTGACCGACCAGAAGACAACATCGTTTAGAAATAAT
The DNA here is from genome assembly GCF_002127325.2 of Helianthus annuus. Lineage (NCBI taxonomy): Eukaryota > Viridiplantae > Streptophyta > Magnoliopsida > Asterales > Asteraceae > Helianthus > Helianthus annuus. The sequence goes on along the minus strand of NC_035438.2, from coordinate 135,019,776 downwards.
CACGTCTTATGTATTATTTTCTTTTGTTGTCAAGGTCCATGAAACAGTTGTTATCATTGTTTATAAATAAATCTTTTATTTAAAATTTTAATTAAATTGCAATGTATTTATGTGGTTGTATGTATAAAGAACATATCCCCTACAATACCGACAAGCGAGGAATCGTATTCCTTAAAAAGCAAACTACCCCCAAAATTTTTCCATCTTATGATCTCTTGCGTTTCCCATGAAATTCCTAAGTACCCGTTTATTCTAAGAAACGAAGTACAGGAAATAAAGTGACATTATGAGTAATCGTGCTTCTATGCCTTTGAATCCTTGGTTAGATAACCAAGGATATTTTCAAGTCTCATACCCATTACGTTCTGATGTCTTCAACATGCATAACATAAGTTTTCAAAACAACCTACATGATTTCAAAACATTTATGGTTCGAAGACATTTTGATATAGTGTATTTACTTAACATGACAAATGCACAAAGCTTTGTCTATGTTTTCAAAAACAACCCTCATGATTTCAAAATATTTCATATAGTTTGAAAACAATTTTCAGTAATATATCAAATGCACGATTTCAAAAGCATCATTCATGTTTTCAAAAACCTTATACATAGTTTCAAAATTCATCTCGCATGATTTTAAAATTTTTTTATAAATATACTTACCTAGTACACCTACTTTATGATTTCAAAAGTATTATGCATAAGGTTTCAAAAAACATTGAACACATTTTTTTTAAGAACCCCATGCATAGTTTTCAAAAATATTTATCCTCATACATTGACTTAACTTTCAAATTCCGCTTCACATGTTGCCTTGGCATATTGAGCATCTCAACCTCATAAGCATTTTACTTCATGTTTTGACTTAAACACGTCCAGTGCAAGGTTTCGAAACATCTTCAATTTCTAAATTCGATATGGGATCTTTTTATCTCCACAATTAGACCCTTGTGGATGATTATCATACAAATCAGAGTCCTTAATTGGATTCCTTTTGTACCTTAATTCGAACATTTCGGTTCCTTAGAATCGAAATCGAATTTTCTCGTTAAGATCTTTCTATCTTTATAGTTAGATTCTTAGAAATATTTAAAGCACCAATCAAAATCCACTAATTGAATACCTGGTGTGCTTTGAATACATGTGCACAGTTAGCAGAACAAATTAACAAAATGATAAGAAATCAAGTAAAACAATTTTGTGGTTATGTGACTATGTGTTTATGCATTTTGTGTTTTCTTTTATGCATTTTCTTGTGTTTTTGTATACTCTGGATATTCGTTATCCAAATCCTCGTAGAACCTTTGTATCTTCATATGAGGGATTCGTAGAAGGATATTCAAAAATGTACTACCTTAAATCCTTATTGGGCTTCTACATTATAGTTAAGACCCTTGGATTGTATAGTACCACTCCACGATTCATAGGAGACCCTTTTAGTGGTCATGTAGAAAAGATTGATTCAAAAATCTGGTTAAGAATGACATGTGATGGTATAAGATGAAAAGACTCCTTGGTTGTCTATTAAAATCATTTATTGATTTAATAAAAAGGGACCCTATGATGGCCTAGTCACAATCATCACAGGCTCGTTCATTGTTTTCTTCCCCTACACATTTTAAGATGCACTACGTGACCATGCAAGGAATTACGTAATTATGGATGCATACATAATTACGAAGTTCAGTGCATGGAAACCACAGTAAGACTTATTATGTGTAAGAACCGATAGTGACAACCATAACGAAATGTGAACAATGTAATAGAGGTACGGTGGACGCACCAATGACGCTTTATATACTTGTATATAAGTGTCCCTCTCACATTACAAGCATGATGTTATTGTAAAGTTACTAGAAGTTCAGGACGCTAACCAGTGTTGTTTGATCTTTTCAACTTCATGTTTCAAGCTCTCACAAGTTTCCTCTAAATAAATTTCGAGACGAAATTTCCACAAGTAGGGGAGACTGTAACATCTGTGCTTGAAATCATTGTGAACAGTTCATGTATCAATAAAACAAAGTTATTTGATCCCAATGTTTGTTTGTTTATGTTTGACATTTTTCATGTTTTGACTTTTGTTCAATTTTAAACTCTATATCGCTTTTTGGAGAATTATACGCAAACTGGTGCGTAAACGTACTCAGTTTAACGTGACAAATACTCCGGAACATCAACATATACATAAAATACCTTAAATTACCTTTACATAACATAGAAATAAGCTTTGAGGGGTTCGGTGTGCTAAAATAAACTATTGGGTCATTCAGGGACTAAAAGCGTCAAAAATTGCACAAGTTTGCACTTTCGCGCATAACTTACGTTCTGAATACATCCGGACATCCAAAAATTTATGTAAGCACTAAAATATTTTATTTTAGTGTTTGGCATAAGAAAAATCCATTCGTCACGCAATTTGGATCGTTTTTCGCGCTTATGCGCATTCCGTCGTAATTAACCGAACATCGAGGTCGTACGACTAAACGAGCCAACATCCGGCATATTTTTGAGCATGTTTCATGTCCACAATGTTTAGGCATCATTTTAGGGCCTTGAAAATGGCTTAACGAGCCTTAAACATGTCGGAAATGGCCTTAATACACAACGGGGACTGAAATGAAAACATTGGAAAGTGTTTGCTGATCAGGGGGACCTTAGCGTGACACCTAGCCCCCTTGGCGTCACGCGAGGCCCCTTCTGATCAGCAAAAGTTATTTTTCAGCTGTTAACAGCCCTTAGACACCCCCAAAGGCCAATGCCACATGTCAAACTCTTGTGGTGGGGGCAAAATGAGCTACCACAACATTCCAACACATGTACGAATGAGATTCGATCACGTTATTCGAGGAATGATCCTAACGGTTGTCCATTTACTATAAATACCCACCTCAACTTCACTCATTCCTCACAAATCTGATCAAAAGTGCTTTAAGTTGACGCAAATCACTTCATACCTGAGCTACTCGATCAAGATTTACTTGCGGGGACCCTTTGTAAGTGTTCCTTCGTTCTTTTATCGCTTTTCTAGTCCGAAAGTCGAACTATGTTTGACTTTCTGCATTGACCAGTTTATGGTCGATGCGAAGTTCGTTTGAACTTCATAACGTGAGCGTAATCACGATGGTTATAGTCCCTAGTGACTATACCTACTGATTATGTCACAACCCTCAATTTACATGTATTCCGTACAATTTATTTAATAATAATTTAAGTGCTTGGTAACTGTGTTGAAATATTTAACTACTCTCTGATTACTGAACTATACTTACATGTGCGTGTTAGCATACTGGTAGTATACAGAAAAGTCACTAAATGGTCCGGTATATTTTCCTATGTGTTAGGAATTTATTTCGTTACAAAAAAAATATAAATAAGACACTTTACGATACAATTAAGCACTTTAACGGAACAGTATCCGACCGAACAACCGGACATTACCCGGGACACCAAATATTTGTCAAACACGTTATTTTATTATTTATGGCTAGTCATGATCCCCGTATGCCGTAACACCCACTTAAATTCAATTTACTACACATAAAAGTTCATACTTACAATCTTACTATCCTTTGCATTTTAGTTACACATTTTGCAATTAGACCCCCCCCCCCCAACCGAATTCTTGGCTCTTGATGGATCCCACCATATCAACCTCCCATACCTCAAATATATGTATTGATTTTATGGCATTTATTTATTGGATGTTTACTTGTGTATCTAAACATAATATATGAGAGATCTTATAAGGACATGGCACTAGATTTATCATAATATCACCTCCACCATTTCACTCAACCTCTCACTTCTCTCTCTCTCAAAATCGGCCAGACCCGGGCTGCCATCACCACCACCATATCACCCTCATCCTCCTCCATTTTGAAGCTTCATTCAAGCTTAGAAGGTGATTCTAGGAAGCTTGCAACTTGTGGAGCTTCAAAGGGCCTTGTTTCTTGCTTTCTCATCATCATTTTCACCATCATCTTCAAAGTGTTCTTCCCTAGCTTGAAAGCTAGTTGTAAGATTCTGATTTACCCTTGTTCACTTCACATTTTAATGGTTACAAGTTGTTGTTTATTGATTCTCACTATAACACCTTTAATCATAAACAAAAATCATGTTCTTGAAACTTAAAATTTATGTAAACCTGTTGGATAGATGTTGTATAAGACATGCATGGCACTTGATCATTGTTTACTCGAAATTTATATTGTTATTCTGCTGTGCATATGTGGATTGTCGCTTATTATGATTATCGGAACCGAAATAACTCACTAAAGTTTGATAGAAAGCTGAAACAGAAGCTGTTTGATTTTTACAGCCAACTTGAGTTGGCTGTAACCAGAGATTAACTCAGCGAGAAATGTATTTTCTGAAGTCTAAAACGTACCTTTTCGAAATACCGTTCCAACGGCTCTGGATTCATAATTTTTCGACATCGTTTACTATTTTAAATGGAATTTCTCGTAACAGCGCGCTGGGCTGTCTAGTTTCAGCTGAAAATGCAGGTCACGATTTCTGTTATATCTAAGGGGTTATTGGGACTTAATTTACGAAATTTCAACTGGAGAAAATATGCGAGTAAACTGAAATTCTCCAACTGGAATCACCTCATTCGGAGACTCGGTGATTCTGGAATAAAATAAACAATGGGCAGGGGTAAAATGGTAACAAATCAGACCACTGTTCATTTCTGGAATTTTTATGAAAAATCTGTAAACATTTAGACCTTGAAAATTTTACAGGAACATAACGAGACTTTTTCACATGTCATATATTTTTCTGGGAATTTATTGTGACCTGTAACTATTTTATTAAAATGTCCGAAAACAGCCCGGTTTTGAATATTTATGCTGAATTGACATAAGTTGTAACTTGCGTGTCTAAATGTCGAGTATGCTATCGGTGAATTATCTAACATGTTATATGTGTTACGTGCAATATCGTATGTTTGTTTATGAGTGGGGAATGGATGGGAAACTTAGAGGGGCATAAATCGTTAAAACGATGCATGTTGTGTGATAGATACGTGTAGGAACTTTGTATTCTATTTGAAAGCCACTAAATGACTAACTGGTAAATTATATTAGGACGTGATTGACCGACCTTGACTGTTAGCTATATTTGAGAATCTAACTGAGCGAACCGAGGTGAGTTCACACTCTTTCTAAGGCATGGGATTCCCAGGGGTTTGGGAATGGGATTGATTAACTACTTGTACTATCATTACTATTAAACTACTTTTTACTGTCCTCGGATTGAAGGGCACGTACGTAAAACCTACGTACACGATCATAAGACCATCAACTCTATCACTTTAGGTCCCTCATTTATCGACTTAATCGCCGAGGCCTATGGCGAGCGGGTCATTAGTTAATAGCGCTATTAGGTTTAACAAACCTCACACCGTGCCAGTCGGACGGGCGTGTACTAATGGACTATGGGCAAAGGGTCAATGCTGATAGACATTGACTTAGGGCACCTCTTATATTTTCGTAGCAGTCGATACGCGTGGTCTAGTAACACATGGGAAACCCCCACTAATCTTCGCAAACATGTCAGAAAGACCGCGATGCAAACTCATACGATACATGGTTTTCAAAACGAACAAATGATTTACGAAACGAATGCTATAACTAAAAAACCAACCGTGAATTCACTCAACTTTGTTGTTGACTCGTTGTTACATGCCTTACAGGTCGCTAAATGCTTGGAGCTTGCACGAGGAAGGAGTCGTTGTGGTGTACGGACGGTTATGTCCCGTGTTTAATATATAATCCTTATGAACTTATTAAACTTGCGTTTGAAACTTTAACTTGAACTATGGACTATGTTTTGAACTTATGTTTTATGCTTCCGCTGTTAAAGTAAAATCGGTTTACTTCCTTTTGGTCACCAATCGTATTGTGTTTGGTTTTATTTACTTAATTATGTTGTTCGATATGATTGATGGCTCGATCCTGGTCACGTCACACCTCCAAGCGGTGGTACTCCGCATGGTGGATTTTGGGGGTGTGACAGATTACCACGTTATCTAGGCTCAGTGACGAGTCGTAGTTTCGGCCAAAATGCGCATTCTTGCGTATTTTGTAACCAAACTACTCTTAGGTATCAAAACCGTTTGTTTTGATACCAAACCTGTTTTCTAAGCTTAGTTAAGCATGTTCTAACATGCTTAGCTCGTCACTTTTAGTTTAGCGCTTATATAGGGTCGTAAGGTAAGCGATCTAAACAATTGCTTATACTTTCGAACCCGACCCGTTTGGTCGATCATTAGGATCCGACCAAGCGCATTAGGTGACCATAGTATATAGGGAATAATCTTCTGAGGTTATACCTTATGGTCGCTTCGTTTAAGTAGTTGTATGATAGGTAGTTTATATGCCTTAGGTAAATTACCAAAATGCCCTTTTTACACCAAAATTTATATTAAGCATATGTAACATAACTTTTGATATCTAAACTGATTTGGCAACAATATTAGACATGTTAAGGCATATTTTACTTATCATAGGGCTAGTTAGGCGGTCCGAACGTGTTTTACGCGAACGACGCGTTAAAGTAGCATAAGCTACCTAAACGGGTCGTAATGGGTCGTAAGCACTTAGGTTAGGTTTCATTGTAGTATGTAGGCTTTGTTAAACCATATTATATGAGTCTCCATACTCGTTTGGTTTACGAACCCTCATTCTATCCAAATCCTCCGATTTAGGTCCAGTATATTAATGTAGTTACCTATATTAGGTGCCGTTTGATATCCGTGATCTCTAGCATTGTTTGGTTGTTACTCAAGCACTACTAAGCAATCTCAAGTGAGTACATAGACCCCTCTTTTACTGTTTTCCAAACATTTTCGGGGTGAAACACATGTGCCTACTTGTTACTTTCGTGCTTTTCATGCTTTCACATCATATGCTTGTTATGTTCATTAGTACATTATAGTACATGATTTCATTACATTTTATGCTATGTATGTCCATTGTGTGCATACTTAGTACATCATTTTACATTACATTTTATGCTATGTATGTCCATTGTGTGCATACTTAGTACATCATTTTACATTACATTTTATGCTATGTATACCCATTGTGTGCATACTTAGTACATCATTTTACATTACATTTTATGCTATGTATGCCCACTGTGTGCATATTTAGTACATCATTTTACATTACATTTTATGCTATGTATGCCCATTGTGTGCATACTTAGTACATTTATTCATCACATGCTTACATTTTGGTATGACATTTGGTTTGTTTAAATAAGACAATGTACATTCATTAACACCGATCATGCCGCTCGTTAGTAGGTAATGGTAACATAGGACTTGACAACTCCCATTCCTGAAATCTCGGGTTTTGTTTGGATTGGAAGGAATGACCGAATTCGATAAACATAATAACAAGATAGACCTTTAAATTCGTTTAGGGGTTTATCGCCACAGTCACAAGGCTTGGATGTATGCATTTTCACAATACCACATAGATGTTTGTATCAGTAATGCATGCATTTGTTCCACAACACATAACTTTGATTTAAACCATGTTTTACTTCAATACCTTGTTTTTGTGCATTTTACATATGATTCAGTTGATATATTTCACTTACCATACATGACATTTTGGATACACATTACATGATTTACATTAGACATAAACATTTTGACATTCATATGCACAATTCGTGATTTTCATTAGACATAGACATTAGACATGGTTTTCACACAAACATTTTGACATTTGATTATACATAAACATTTTACAATGGTGATTTGGTTTGAGCAAGTGATTTAAGTAACGAGACATGTGTAATATGATACAAGCATGGTGGATACGCCGCTGGTACTTCCTATATATAAATGTTTGTATGGTATTACATATCGTAGCGTTATTTGAATCATTTCAATTTGAGACATATAACATTTTATACAAATAACATACTTTTCACAAGACATTGTTTTACAAACAACTTATCTTATACAAACTCATTTTACTTGGTTATTCATTTAACCAAACATTATTCTCTTATTTATACATATCATTTGATCTTATCATTTTTCAAATGATTTACAAAACAAATCAATTTACAAGGTTCATGACTGACTTTTGCTAAACAACTTTTTTTTTTTGTAAACTTACAAGTCATGAATCCTATTTTCACAAAACCTATGTATCTCACAGACATTTTTATGCTGACGTACCTATTTTCACATGTGTTTCAGGATATGATGCATAGGATTTATCAAGATACACTTAGGCGGACTTGGGCTTTAGTGACAATAAAAGATGCAAGACTAGTTATTTATGTTATGTTTCTTTGATTGTCAAGATATTGTAACTCTTTTATTTAATAAAACAATTTTTCAATTTACATGTGTTATGAAACAATGATTCTGTTACAACACTCCCCGACGTTTCCGCCACGTTTTGTTGTTTTACGTGGTCGGGGTGTGACACAAACCCAGTCCCAACACCTGCACCCCCAATGAGTGCAGAAAATGTGCAAGAGCTCCGAACTTTCGGGGAAGAGATTTTAGAGAGTAGCGAGAGAATGAGGCAGGTCGGAGAGCGACTCGTCTGGAAGTACGACGAGCGCATTATGGAGTTCTGGATGAACCTATATCCGTGAAAGTGATGGTGGAAGTAGTAATAGTAATAATAATAATATAATAATATATATAATATATGTGTATTTTTTAAAACAAAAGTCTAGATAATAACTACGGATGCCTACTAGTAGTGTAATTTTTATTTCAGTTGTACTGTAATTTCCAGTTCTGGTTTGTATTAGATGCATAATATATATATATATATACATATATATATATATATATATATATATATATATATATATATATATATATATAAAAGAGTAAGTCGCAATGCTCGATGTTTTTGATCAACATGTGTATTGTGTGATTGGTTGTATTAAATATTATCTTGTGATATTAATACGTGCTAAATGTTTAAAATTCAGATGGACAATGATGTGAACCAGGAAAACCAGAACGATAATAACCCGAACGACAATAACCCGAATAATGATAATCCGAACAACAATAACAATGGAAATCAAGTGGATAATAGTGCCATCCAACACATAGTGGCACAAGAAATCATAGATGCAATGTCTTTTATTATTCAAACGGTTAAGGAAGCTGATAATAAAAGTAAACATAGCAGTAAGCGACCAACTGAACCAGAACACAGCGTAAACAATGGACCCGTACTTCAAGTGCCCATTCCCAAAAGAAGAAGAACCATGTCATATGGTTGTTCTTACAAGGAATTCTAGTCCTGCAAACCAATAGAATTCTTGGGCAATGAAGGACCCATTGCAACCCTACGCTGGGTAGAAAAGATTGAGGCTGTCTTAAAAATAAGCAAGTGTGCAGAAGAGAATAAGATAATGTTTCCTTCCAATCTATTTAAGAACTCAGCCTTGGAATGGTGGAACACTATCCTCTAGTCTAGGGGAAGTGATATGGTTTACAATATGGAATGGGAGAAATTTAAGAACATGGTGGAAAGGAAATTCTGCCCTCCCAATGAAAAGGAATGGATATCAAATAAATTCCTAAACCTTAGAATGACTAGAGTAGATAGTAAGGGTTATACTACTACATTCTTTGAATATGCTAGAATAGTACCAACCCTCGCATCGCCAGAACCAGTATTAATCTCTCGTTACATCTGGGGATTAATCTGGGAGATTAGGCATGTAGTCAAGGCAACTAGACCCCAAACTATAGAAGAAGCCGTAGAACTAGCAAACACCTTGACAGATGAGTTAGTGCGTACACGAGAAGGGGATCAAAGGAAGAACCTATCTCAAAGGCTTACTCAAGAATTTTGCTCTGGAAATTCCAACCATGGGAAAAATGTAGGTTCTACCTCTGCACCCTATTGCAAGTATTGCAAAAGGAAGCATTCTGGAAGATGCTCCATATATTGCAACTTTTTCAAAATATCTGGACACAAGGAAGAAGACTGCAGGAAGAAACTTAACAACAAGATATGCAACAACTGTGGAGAACAAGGCCACATCAAGCCAGACTATCCAAAACTAGCTCCAGCTACAAATAATAAGACTACTAAAAATGCTAGAGCACTTGTTCTGACTGCAGAAGAAGCCAAGATGATTCCAGACGTGATAGCCGGTATGTTTTTAGTTAATGATGTTTTGCTAGAGTATCATTTGACTCTGGTGCGAACCAAAGTTTTATTAATACTTCATTTTGCAAAATTCTCAATCAACCATTAACTAAACTCCCACAAGAATGTCTAGAAGAGACAGCAAATGGAGAAACCATTAAGATTTCTGAAATCTTGCAGGGAGCAAGAATAGAATTTTTAAACCACAAGTTTATTGCAAACCTTTACCCAATGAATCTGGCAGGATTTAATGTTGTATTAGGAATGGATTGGTTAATAGCCAATAAAGCCAGTATTTTATTTGATCGAAAGTTAATTCAAGTAAATTCACCAAAGGGTGAAAAGATCACAATTAAAGGAGATAAGCCATTTAGATCCAAAAAATTCATCTTTGTGATGAAACAGCAAGTTATATAAGAAAAGGATCTATAGTGTATTTGATTTCTATAATCACTAACACTAAAGGAAAAGAACTAAAAGATATTCAAGTAGTATCTCAGTTTCAAGATGTATTTCCAGAAGAATTGTCAGGACTACCACCGGACAGGCAAGTTGAATTCAGAATTCACCTGCTACCAGGAACAGCACCAATTGCCAAAACACCTTACCGTTTGGCACCCGCAGAAATGCAGGAACTAAAGAAACAATTAGATGAATTGTTGGAAAAATGATTCATACAGCCAAGTTCATCACCATGGGGAGCGCCAATTTTATTCGTTAAGAAGAAAGACGGATCTATGCGTATGTGCATTGATTACCGTTGTCACACCCCGATATTTCCACGTATTAACAGTGGGCTCGGTGGGGAGTATCGTGACGTAGTCGATGTCGTCATAGTCAATCAATACAGTTTTAATACACAACGAAAGCAAAAGATAAATCAATACAAACCGAATATAAGTAATATCATTTATTACAAACACGGTTGTAAAGATCCACAGGCGGATCAAAGAAAAAAAATCAATGTTCAACAGATTATAACATCTAACTTGCAAGACTCTTGGTGATGTTAGGAGTAGCCAACCTATTCCGTTTAGTACCTGCACTTAGCCTTTTTTTGGAAAATACGTCAGTTTACACTGGTAAATACAATTAACTGACTCATTTTGAAAAGAGTTTAAGAAATTGATTTGAATGCACAAGGCACAAAAGTTCTTTTATAACTTGGGATAATTATTTATATATAAACTTGTAAAAGAATTACATGTTTGTTATATGTTCAGTAGCCCGGGCTGAATACCGGGATAAAGATTAATAGACACACCACATGGTATAGTCCCGCAGCGATTTATTTTCAAACTGGTGGTTATACCTTTAGATATATATATACACTGGCAGGTGTATGCCTACACCCCGTGCTTAGGTCGTGGCCATTTCAATGAATGATGCCAAGGATATCTGGGACATGGTCATTAACCCCCCGAAGGCTTTAAGCAAACAAAACAGTTTAAACGGGTCATCTCAATAAATTAACCTTCATATGATTAACAATTCAATGCCCGACCAAGCGGTATTTTATATACCGTACCCCAAGCCCGTATAAGGGAAAATAAGTTAAAAGTATTTACCTGAGCAAGTATATATCACAATCAGCGAGTACAAGTAGCTTTTACTGGTCTCCTAATCTGGAACGAAGGTTTTATAACCTATTAGATTCCTAGCGGGTCTTAATTAAGCCTAAACTTAGGCCGGTTAGTTTTAAAGGAAGATATACGGTTCACAATGCACGATTAAGCGGAGACCGGATTAGAATGTGGTTTAGACCCGACAAGTTTGTATACTTGTATAATATGGGTAAACTAAACACATTCTGGATTTTGAGCTGAAAATGATGAGGTTTGACCCATTTCGACTAATTTATGCAAACTAGTTACATAAACCGCACCGAACGCGAAATATGCGTAACGGGTAACCAAAGAGTCATGTACAGGTTTCCTAAGTTAATATGCCTTAAATATGTTGTGATATCAGTAGGATACCTTTCATTATGCCCAAAATGGATTTAAACTCAAATTATGCCCTGTATGGGTATTTTGGTCATTTTAAAGCTTATAAAAGAGATTAAATATAAATCTTTGTTTTAGGTCTGATATAATCAGTAAAAATATTTATTTTTATAATTCATAACAGTAGGGTATTGCACATATGTGAAATTTATCTTTTATAACCAAACTATGCACCGTAGGGGCATTTTGGTAATTTCACATAAGCTTTAAAGGTCAAAATTAGAATTCTGAGTTCAAAACTTTTGCTTACTTTTTAAATATATAAATTATCTTAAAACATCAGTAGGCAATAAGTTTTATGTGCCAAAAATAGTTTTAACCCATACTATGCGCTTAAAACGCGTAAAACTCGGTTTTAAGCGAATTTCGGGTTAAAATAGGAAATCTGAGTTTTTGATCAGTTGTAAAGTTCAAAATATTTTATTTATCATATCAAATCAGTAGCAAAAAGTTTAGTATCAAAATGTTATGTAAAACTACTTTTATGTATGAAAAGGGTATAACCGACAATTACCGAATCAAAGTTATAACCCTATGTTATGCTCAGCCTAAAAATAAATAAAAATCTACAAAAATCCCAAAAGATTATTTTACATCAGTAGGTAAAAAGTTTGGTGTCAAAATTTGGGTTTAAATAGGCTTTATGCTAATTACGCCATTTAATTAATAAAAAGCTTCTTAATTACGATATTGAGCATAACTCCTATTCTAGACCTCAAACTGATGTGAAAATTTAAGGACATGTTTATAATTCAGTAACAAAGGTTTTTGTCCATTCATATTTGTAAAAATCTTGTTTTAGGGTCAAGAGGGCATAATGGTCAATTTTAGGCATATAACGGAAACATGCAATGAACTAGGATTAATTAGGAACCAAGTTGTATAATCTTAGAGGGTTATACTAACATGTAATATGGTCCTAATAGGGCTATAAGGCATTTCTAAAATAATCAAAATTGGGTCATAACTGAAAGTCAAAGCAATAGTTAACTTTTGCGACTTTCGGTTCCAAACCGAGCCTAAACTTGAAATTGTCGGGTTGAACATGTTTAGACATGTTCTTACACTAATTACCAAGTTATACATGTGATAAAACAGATTTCATGGCTTCCACATTGTTAATTATGTGTTTATTTGAAAATTAGCTTTCTGTTGACTTTCTAATACTAGGTTTGACCCGACATTTGACCAAGTTAGGGTGATAATCAGTAGGTGCCCTCTTAGGGGTTTATTACCTACATAATTGTCAACTTATAACTACTCTTAATTTGAAAATTGACTGGACCATTAGTGATTAATCACTAAGTCAAACCTTAATTACGATAGGTTTGACTTTAGGCCATTAAACTAATAAAACTGAATTAAGAGAGGTTAAGGAAGCTTACTGAAGTCCTTAGCAAGATTTAGAAGCTTAATGACTCTTGTTTGAGGTCCAGAGAGCTCCAGGGAAAGCTTGAAATTGTTATGAATGAGCAAGTCTTATGTTGCAAACATGAACTCCTTATATATGCCTCTAGATTGCACATGATCATGCCAACAAAGTTTACAATGGTTACCAGATGACCCCATGTGTCCCTATGCATGTAAAACCATTGGCCCAACTCCTGTAATTCGAAAACAATGCAAGTAAGGCGGTGTAACAGGCTGAACATGCATCTGTCCATTCTCTGCTGCCAGCGACAACCTTACGGACCGTAAGCAAAATCCCTTGCGGTCCATATGTACCTCTTACGGACCGTAAGCTCGTACCAATGCGGTCCGTAACCGACCTTCAACTGTATCGCCTAGCTACACCCCTTGCGGACCATAAGCCTAAGCTCATAGGGTCCGTATCCGCTTACCAGAAGACAAAAGTTTGGAAACTCTTAGGTTTTGACCATGCAACCTTTATAATTTCGAATCTTATGCCTTTAATAACAGGAGGGGACCATGGAATCAGACCTTGCATGTCCTTGCATGTGTTGCCATGCACTTATGTTATCTTGGATTCTTTTGAAAAGATCTTGAATACAATATGTGTCGTAATCACTCATTGAATCCATTTCCTTGAGATTTAATTTAATTACCATTAAGGATAACCCGATTTGAAATATGTATATATATATCAGATGTTTATAAATCAAGTTAAGGTTTGGGATTTATAAATAGGTCACTCAGAGGTATAATTAAACATGTTGACCTTTTTAATCCTACCTTACATCTTTCAACTTGATCCGGATTTATAACACGTTTATCTTTCATGACACGTGTCTTTATTTTATTGAGTATGATTTTACGAGGTGTTACAACCGTGACTTGAACAAAGTCACGATTAAGAACCGGTATCCATTTCCAAGAATCGATGATCTATTCGATCAATTACAAGGAGCTCGATTTTTCTCTAAAATCGATTTAAGGTCAGGATATCATCAATTAAAGTTACAGGAAGAGGACATTCCTAAAACCGCATTTAGAACAAGGTATGGCCATTATGAATTTACTGTCATGCCATTTAGAACAAGAGTAAAGAGGAACATGCAAAGCATTTGCACGCACTTCTAAGATTATTAAGGAAGGAAAAGCTTTATGCTAAGTTTTCAAAGTGCGAATTTTGGTTAGAACAGGTACAGTTTCTTGGAGATCTAGTCGATCATGAAGGAATTCATGTGGATCCCACCAAGATCGAGGCGGTTACTAAATGGAAAACCCCTGAGTCACCAACCGAGGTTAGAAGTTTCTTAGGATTGGCCTAATATTATAGAAGATTTATTCAAGATTTCTTTAGAATAGCCATTCCTTTAACTAAGTTAACCTTTAAATCTGTTAAGTTTGAATGGGGACCAAAACAGGAAGAAGCCATTAGAATTCTTAAGCAAAGATTAACCCATGCACCCATACTAGCGTTGCCAGAAGGAAGGAACTGAAGACTTTGTAGTCTATTGTGACGCTTCTAAGTTAGGTTATGGATGTGTGTTGATGCAACGTCAAAAAGTTATAGCTTATGCGTCTAGACAACTTAAGAATCATGAAGAGAATTATTCAACCCATGATTTGGAATTAGGAGCCACAATTTTTGCCCTTAAGATTTGGAGACATTACCTTTATGGTAGTAAGTTTACCATTTTCACTTATCATAAGAGTTTAAGGTATGTCTTCGGGCAAAAGGAACTTAATATGAGACAAAGACGCTAGATGGAGATACTTAGTGATTATGATTGTATTATCCAGTATCATGCAGGAAAGGCAAATGTAGTAGCTGATGCTTTAAGTCGAAAATATCACGAAAAGCCAAAAAGGGTGCGTTTTCTTAAATTAAATCTGCAACTAGATTTAAATGATCAGATTAGGGAAGCACAAGAATCAGTAATCAAGGATGATACTAAAAAGTTAAAAGGAATGATTAAAGAATTGGAACAAGGAATAGATGGAATTTGGAAATTCCATAAGAAAAGAATGTGGATACCTAAATTAGGAAACCTACGTCACCGTATACTAGAAGAAGCCCATAAGTCTAAGTATACGATGCATCCTGGAAATGATAAGATGTACCAGGACTTAAGAAAGAATTTTTGGTGGATAGGAATGAAAAAGGATATAGCAGCTTATGTTTCTAAGTGTTTAACCTGTTCACAACTCAAAGCTGAACATCAGAAACCCTCAGGTTTATTGCAGCAGTTAGAGATGCCAGTGTGGAAATGGGAATTGATAACAATGGATTTTGTTACCAAATTACCCAAAACAAGGAAAGGTAATGATACAATCTGGGTGATTGTAGACAGACTAACTAAGTCAGCTCATTTCCTACCAATGAAGGAAACTTTCAGTATGGAACATGTGACAACTGTGTTCTATAATCGTTGTACAATGTAAAACAATGTTGATTATCAATAGAACAATGTGTTTTGGTGTTATTATATGTGTTTTGGTGTTATTATGTGTGTATTTGTGTTTGGTGATTTTACAATTTAATTCAATTCCAATTTCAAGCTTTAAATCGCTTTCTAGAAGGTTATACGCAAACTAGTGCGTTAACGCAGTCAGTTTAATGCGATAATTACTCCGGAATAGTGAGATAGGCTTAACATACCTTAAATAACCTCCACATAACTTAGAAATAAGTTTTCGATGGTTTGGTGTGTTGAAATCAAGTTTGTTCGTTCGCAGGGACTATTTGTGTCAAACTGCGAAACTATACCGATTTGTATAGTAATGAACATTCCGGAACTTGATCATAAGTTAAACATACCCTAAGTATCCTTTAAATAGCTTAGAAATAGGCTTTGAGGGGTTCGGTATGCTAAAATAAACTTTATTGATCAATAGGGACTAAAAGCGTCAAAAATGCATAAGTTTGCATTTTCGCGCAAATCATACGTTCTGAATATATCCGGATATCCAAAAATTTATGTAATCATTAAAATATTATGTTTTAGTGATTGGCTTGATAAAATCCCATTCGTCGCGCAAATTGGATCGTTTTTGCGTCCGTTACGACTTCCATCGTAATTTACCGAACAATGCAACCGTATGACCAAACGAGCCGACATCCGAAATACTTTTGAGCACATTTCAAGTTCCCTATACTTTAACTTCATTTTAGAGCCTTAAAATGGGGTTAACGGGGCTTAAAAGGGCCAAAACGCATCAAAAATCAAGTTTGGAGATGTAGGGGCCTGTTCTGCCAATTGCTAAAAGTTGTTGCCAACACACAAGGTCCTTACGGACCGTATGGGAGTGCTTACGGTCTGTAAGCCTTCCCCAGATCAGCAGAATGCAGAAACAATGAACCTGGTCCTTTCCACTTGTTCCCATGGAATTTAACCCCTGAATTTCATTCTATGGGCTGGTATTTAGATGCCCCTTGTATTTGAAAACCATGTTCCCACATGGATGGTTGAGATTGAAGCTCGGTTTTCGATAAACGATCTTAACGGTTCAAGGAAATCTATAAATACCCCCCCCCCACCTTTCACTTGCAAAACCCATATTGATCTGATTTTGGCCCTCTAAGTTGAAGTATACTCTTCATACCTGAGGGTAAATCGGATCAAAGCTTACGGGGACCTGTTGTAAGTATTCCTTCGTTCTTTTTATTCGTTTTTATCGTAAAAGTCAAACTGTGTTTAACTTTCTACATTGACCAGTTTATGGTCAATGCGAAGTTCGTTTGAACTTCATAACGTGAGCGTAATCACGATGGTTATAGTCCTTAGTGACTATACCTACTGATTATCACTTTATCTAGGCTCAGTGACGAGTCGTAGTTTCGGCCAAAATGCGTATTCTCGCGTATTTTGTATCCAAACTACTTTTAGGTATCAAAACCGTTTGTTTTGATACCAAACCTGTTTTCTAACTTAACTAAACATGTTTTAGCATGTTTAGCTCGTCACTTTTTAGATTAGTGCTTGTGTAGAGTCGTAAGTCAAGCGGACTAAACACCCGCTTAGACTTTCGAACACGACCCGTTTGGTCGATCTATAGGATCCGACCAAACATGCTTAGTGACAATAGTTGCATAGGGAATAACCTTCCGAGGTTATACCTTATGGTCACTTAGGTTTAATTAGTCGCATGATAGGGAGTTTATATGCCCTTGGTAAATGACCAAAATGCTCTTTTCTTACATAATTGGTAAATAAGCATATGTAACATAAATTTTTGTCACGTAACTGATTATGCAACATATTCAAACATGTATGGGCATATAATACTTGTCATAGGACTAGTTAGACGTCTCGAACGCGCATTGCGCGCACGGCGCGTTAAAGTAGTGTAAGCTACCTTAATGGGTCGCAATGGGTCGAAAGCACTTAGGTTAGGTTTCAATTGAGGATGTAGGCTTTGTTAAACCATATCACATGAGTTCCAACACTCATTTGGTTTACAAGACCTCATTCTGTCCGATCTTCCGATTTAGGCGTCTATTGTTTGACTAGTGGTTCGATTACTAGGTGCTGCTTGATTTCTCTGGTTTACTTGAGTTGGTTGAGGTTCTATTGATTGAGGATACTTTACACTTCATGTGAGTACATAGTTCCCCTATTTTATTGTTTTCAATTGTTTTGGGGTGATTCATATGTACAAAATGATTTTCAAGGTTTAAACAATGGTTTTCCAAAAACAATTAAGATGGTTTATACTAATCTAATAACAATTTCAATAAAGTGAACAAACTTATTGGTTTAGTTACATAACAAATGACATTCATTAGCACTGATCAAGACGACCAGTATTAGGTTATGGTACCATAGGATCTGACAAATCCCGTTATTTTTCTGCACCCATGGTTATGTGTGGGGGTTGTGGGTAATGACTGAATCTGATGTTAGTTAACTTACCCTTTGGTGGTTTGTTAATGCAAGAAGCGAGAAGCGAGATAGTCGAGTCACAAAGGTTTGAATGTTATTAGCGAGACGACCATAAATAGTTTTCACAACTAAAACAAGGATGATGTAAATGATTCAAACGAGTTAACGATTTGGAAACGATTTGAACAAGTTAAACGAGTTGGATAAACGATGGGTTTTTGGTTAAGTGATTAGATAACGGGACGGGTATAATGTGGTGAAAACATGGTGGATACGCCGTTGGTACTTCCTATATATAACTGTTTTCATCATATTACATACCATGGCGTTATTTAGTTCACTTGGGTAAACGATTTTGAAACGATGTCACACAACGATGTCTTTTTTTTTCCTAAAGATATAAACCTTACGAGTTTCTAACGAGTTTTTACAAGAAGTTTTATAAATCGGTTTACTAAAACAAATGATTTTGGGGTTAAGAATCATGGCTATGAAATTTTATAAACTATAACCATCTTGATTTGAGTTGGTTAATTATGTTGCAATACACTTTTCAAAACGAGGTTTGTATTTTGACTCTTATTAAGTACTGCAACATGTAAACGAAGCCACGGTTCCGATACTCTTATAAAACTGTCACACCCCTATTTTACCACGTGTCACCGGTGGGCCCGGTGGGGGTTCCGTGACGTAGTTGATATCGTCATAGTCAAACAATACAAAATATAAATGCACAGCAGAAGCAAAAGACAGATTTATTTCAACCAAATGAAATTGTAATATCAAGTATCACAAATAGTTGAAATAGATCCACAGGCGGATCAAAATAAAGAGGAAACTTTTATTCAACAGACTTCATGCATCCTAAGCTTGCGAGACTTTTATTGATGCTAAGGAGTGGCCAGCCTATTATGCGTAGTACCTGCACTTAGTCTTTTTGGAAAATACGTCAGTTTACACTGGTAAATACAATTTAACTGACTCATTTTGAAAAGGTTTAAAAGTGATTTGAATGCCCGCGGCACAAAACTTTTTATAACTTGGGATAATTATTTGCTTATAATCTTGTAAAAGAATTACATGTTTGTCTTGCGTTCAGTTGTCCGGGTCATACCGGGTTAAAGATTAATAAACACACCACTTAGTACAGTTCTGCCACGAGACTTCTCTCGTACCGACGATTATACTTTATTGATTTGAATGCACTACGGGTGTACGCCTACACCCGTGTACTAAGGTCGTGGCCATTCTTTGAATGATGCCAAGGATATCCTGGACATGGTCATTAAACCCCCAAAGGCGTTAAACAAACAAAACAACATTTTCAAACGGGTCATTTTGACAATACTTAACCACCGACCGGTTAAGGTCAATTACCTGACCAAGCGGTATTTTATATACCGTACCCCAAGCCCGTATAAGGGAAAATAAGTTAAATGCATTTACCTGAGCTAAATATAAATTTAATCCCAGCCGTATCAAATCAGCAAGTACAGATAGCTTTTCCTGTGCTCCTATATCTGGAATGAACGTTTTTAATAACCTATTAGAATCCTAACGGGTCTTTTAATTTAGCCTAAGCTTAGACCGGTTAGTTTTAAAAGAAGAATACGGTTTAAACGCACCATACGGCGAAGACCGTTCTAGAATGTGGTTTTGACCCGACAAGCTTGCATACTTGTTTAATATGGGTAACTTAGTCACATTCTGGATTTTGAGATAGAAATGATATGGTTTGACCCGTTTCGGCTAAAATGGGTAAACTAGTTACATAAGCCGATCCGAACGTGTAAAATGCGTAACGAGTAACCATAAGAGTCATATACAAGTTTCCTAAGTTAATATGCCTTAAACATGTTGTGATATTAGTAAGATACCTTCTATTATGCCCCAAATGGTTTTAAACCCAAACTATGCCTCATAAGGGCATTTTGGTCATTTTAAAGGGTGTAAAAGAGTTTAAATAATAACCTGGGTTACAGGTCTGATTAAATCAGTAAATATACTTAATAATTTATAACAGTAGTGTAACAACTCTCACTAAAATTTAACACTTAGTATGGTTAATTATCTATTAAGGAAACCCTAATTAAGATCCCCAGGTGATTCTGCACAAACCCTGAAAGTTTCAGAACAATCAGAATTAGGATCAGGACCCCTAAAACTCAGGGGGGGGGGGTTTATTTCCTACTTGACGATTATCTTAATTATTCGTTGTCAACATAGAAATTTAAGAAACTGTTGACTCAGCTAGGCTACCGGGACACATGGCAACCCTATGCTAAAAAGTAACCCGTCGCGCTACGCGACAGAGCTAGGTTTCCCTGTCACGACACGCGAAGGGGACGATTTTCCAGCTATAAATAGAGGGCGTTGGGACTTAGATTTTTCCATTTGAACGACGAGAAAACTCTCTCTGTAGGCTGAGATATCGTCTAAACAGTCCAAAAACACACACAATCACTAAGTGCTGCTACGATTCTGGGTATTAATTCGATCGCTATTACGATTCAACGTCCGATCGATTGAAACTATCCAACGTATGATTAAGTGCTGCTCAAATTGAGTTTATACTTTGTTATTCGTCGTGATTTCAACTTGAATATTTGAGTATTATCTAATTTCGGACTATGCTCTGTTATTCGTTGTGAATCCGCTGAATTGTTAAGTATTTCACTTTGTTAATCGTTGTGAGGGTTTAATCTCGTGAATTGTCGTAAATGCTGTATTGGTTACTTACCTAATTTCGTGTGCATTAGATTATTAGGCTTATCAGTAGGCTAAACTCCATCCCATACCCTTACAATCAAAGAAGATAAGCAAACCGAGCAAAGCAAAAGCAAAGGTGAGTTCACGAACTTTCTACAAGGCACGGCCATCCTCCAGAGGTAGGATGCCACTCCACTAATCTTCGCACACATGCCTGTTGGGCCGCGACACGATGCGACGCGATACGATACGATAAGATGCAACGCGATACGGATACTAACCTTCGCACACATGTCTGGGAGACCGTGATACGGGCTAGTAAGCTAGTGAACCAACCGTGAATTCACTCAACTTTGTTGTTGGCTCGTTGTTACATGCCTTGCAGGTCGTTAGGTCCCTAGCTTAAAGGAGCTTGCACAAGGAGGCGTGGTCGTTGTGGGAAAACTTATATTAAACTTATGTTTTGCTTCCGCTGTAAACTCAAACTATGTTTTGACACCAATTGTATTGTGTTGGTTTTTATAAATAAACTACATGTTTGTTCAATATGATTGGTGGCTATGATCTTGGGCATGTCACGCCTCCAAGGCGGGGTGGGGTTTTGGAGGGGTGTGACAGAGTGGTATCAGAGCCATTGGTTATAGTGAACTTGTTTTTTAAACGGGGCAAAAGCTTTTTGATAAAACCAGACTATAACCTGTACAGTAATCCACAACGATGCTTCGCTCCAAGTGCAAGACTCAATACTTTACTGCATTCTGTAATATTCATTTTAAAGTGTTACGGCTAAGGTTATGTCTTCCCTAAGTATTTCATATATCCAACTTTAAGAAATATCTATCTGATGAATAGCTGGTAGTACCTCTTCAAGACATATAAGTGAATGAAAAATTTAAAGATTAGTTGAGAAACCGCTTTATATAGAAGACAGAAAGGTTAAGTTTCTCTAGCATAAAAGATAAGTATTGGTCAAAGTCAAATAGGTTTCGAAGAAAGGACCGGAATATACTTAGGAACTCGAAGCAGAAATAAAGCGAAAATATCCTTACTTATTCGAATAAATCTCAAGGACGAGATTTAAATAAGGTGGGGAGAATGTAACAACTCTCGCTAAAATTTAACACTTAGTATGGTTAATTATCTATTAAGGAAACCCTAATTAAGATCCCCAGGTGATTCTGCACAAACCCTGAAAGTTTCAGAACAATCAGAATTAGGACCAGGACCCCTAAAACTCGGGGGGGGGGGGGGTATTTCCTACTTGACGATTATCTTAATTATTCGTTGTCAACATAGAATTTTAAGAAACTGTCGACTCAGCTAGGCTACCGGGACACATGACAACCCTATGCTAAAAAGTAACCCGTCGCGCCATGCGACAGAGCTAGGTTTCCCTGTCGCGACACGCGAAGGGGACGATTTTCCAGCTATAAATAGAGGGCTTTGGGACTTAGATTTTGGCATTTGAACGACGAGAAAACTCTCTCTGTAGGCTGAGATATCGTCTAAACAGTCCAAAAACACACACAATCAATAAGTGCTGCTACGATTCAGGGTATTAATTCGATCGCTATTACGATTCAACTTCCGATCGATTGAAACTATCCAACGTATGATTAAGTGCTGCTCAAATTGAGTTTATACTTTGTTATTCGTCGTGATTTCAACTTGAATATTTGAGTATTATCCAATTTCGGACTATGCTCTGTTATTCGTTGTGAATCCGCTGAATTGTTAAGTATTGCACTTTGTTAATCGTTGTGAGGGTTTAATCTCGTGAATTGTCGTAAATGTTGTATTGGTTGCTTACCTAATTTCGTGTGCATTAGATTATTAGGCTTATCAGTAGGCTAAACTCTATCCCATACCCTTACAATCAAAGAAGATAAGCAAACCGAGCAAAGCAAAAGCAAAGGT
This sequence comes from Helianthus annuus, assembly GCF_002127325.2. Lineage (NCBI taxonomy): Eukaryota > Viridiplantae > Streptophyta > Magnoliopsida > Asterales > Asteraceae > Helianthus > Helianthus annuus. Next base: position 134,996,694 of record NC_035438.2, on the reverse strand, counting down.
GAGTTCACGAACTTTCTACAAGGCACGGCCATCCTCCAGAGGTAGGATGCCACTCCACTAATCTTCGCACACATGCCTGTAGGGCCGCGACACGATGCGACGCGATACGATACGATAAGATGCGACGCGATACGGATACTAACCTTCGCACACATGTATGGGAGACCGCGATACGGGCTAGTAAGCTAGTGAACCAACCGTGAATTCACTCAACTTTGTTGTTGACTCGTTGTTACATGCCTTGTAGGTCGTTAGGTCCCTAGCTTAAAGGAGCTTGCACAAGGAGGCGTGGTCGTTGTGGGAAAACTTATATTAAACTTATGTTTTGCTTCCGCTGTAAACTCAAACTATGTTTTGATACCAATTGTATTGTGTTGGTTTTTATAAATAAACTACATGTTTGTTCAATATGATTGGTGGCTATGATCTTGGGCATGTCACGCCTCCAAGGCGGGGTGGGGTTTTGGAGGGGTGTGACAGAGTGGTATCAGAGCCATTGGTTATAGTGAACTTGATTTTAAAACGGGGCAAAAGCTTTTTGATAAAACCAGACTATAACCTGTACAGTAATCCACAACGATGCTTCGCTCCAAGTGCAAGACACAATACTTTACTGCATTCTGTAATATTCATTTTAAAGTGTTACGGCTAAGGTTATGTCTTCCCTAAGTATTTCATATATCCAACTTTAAGAAATATCTATCTGATGAATAGCTGGTAGTACCTCTTCAAGACATATAAGTGAATGAAAAATTTGAAGATTAGTTGAGAAACCGCTTTATATAGAAGACAGAAAGGTTAAGTTTCTCTAGCATAAAAGATTAGTATTGGTCAAAGTCAAATAGGTTTCGAAGAAAGGACCGGAATATACTTAGGAACTCGAAGCAGAAATAAAGCGAAAATATCCTTACTTATTCGAATAAATCTCGAGGACGAGATTTAAATAAGGTGGGGAGAATGTAACAACTCTCACTAAAATTTAGCACTTAGTATGGTTAATTATCTATTAAGGAAACCCTAATTAAGATCCCCAGGTGATTCTGCACAAACCCTGAAAGTTTCAGAACAATCAGAATTAGGATCAGGACCCCTAAAACTCGGGGGAGGGGGGGGGTATTTCCTACTTGACGATTATCTTAATTATTCGTTGTCAACATAGAATTTTAAGAAACTGTCGACTCAGCTAGGCTACCGGGACACATGACAACCCTATGCTAAAAAGTAACCCGTCGCGCCACGCGACAGAGCTAGGTTTCCCTGTCGCGATACGCGAAGGGGACGATTTTCCAGCTATAAATAGAGGGCTTTGGGACTTAGATTTTGGCATTTGAACGACGAGAAAACTCTCTCTGTAGGCTGAGATATCGTCTAAACAGTCCAAAAACACACACAATCACTAAGTGCTGCTACGATTCAGGGTATTAATTCGATCGCTATTACGATTCAACGTCCGATCGATTGAAACTATCCAACGTATGATTAAGTGCTGCTCAAATTGAGTTTATACTTTGTTATTCGTCGTGATTTCAACTTGAATATTTGAGTATTATCCAATTTCGGACTATGCTCTGTTATTCGTTGTGAATCCGCTGAATTGTTAAGTATTGCACTTTGTTAATCGTTGTGAGGGTTTAATCTCGTGAATTGTCGTAAATGCTGTATTGGTTACTTACCTAATTTCGTGTGCATTAGATTATTAGGCTTATCAGTAGGCTAAACTCTATCCCATACCCTTACAATCAAAGAAGATAAGCAAACCGAGCAAAGCAAAAGCAAAGGTGAGTTCACGAACTTTCTACAAGGCACGGCCATCCTCCAGAGGTAGGATGCCACTCCACTAATCTTCGCACACATGCCTGTAGGGCCGCGACACGATGCGACGCGATACGATACGATAAGATGCGACGTGATACGGATACTAACCTTCGCACACATGTATGGGAGACCGCGATACGGGCTAGTAAGCTAGTGAACCAACCGTGAATTCACTCAACTTTGTTGTTGACTCGTTGTTACATGCCTTGCAGGTCGTTAGGTCCCTAGCCTAAAGGAGCTTGCACAAGGAGGCGTGGTCGTTGTGGGAAAACTTATATTAAACTTATGTTTTGCTTCCGCTGTAAACTCAAACTATGTTTTGACACCAATTGTATTGTGTTGGTTTTTATAAATAAACTACATGTTTGTTCAATATGATTGGTGGCTATGATCTTGGGCATGTCACGCCTCCAAGGCGGGGTGGGGTTGTGGAGGGGTGTGACAGAGTGGTATCAGAGCCATTGGTTATAGTGAACTTGATTTTAAAACGGGGCAAAAGCTTTTTGATAAAACCAGACTATAACCTGTACAGTAATCCACAATGATGCTTCGCTCCAAGTGCAAGACTCAATACTTTACTGCATTCTGTAATATTCATTTTAAAGTGTTACGACTAAGGTTATGTCTTCCCTAAGTATTTCATATATCCAACTTTAAGAAATATCTATCTGATGAATAGCTGGTAGTACCTCTTCAAGACATATAAGTGAATGAAAAATTTAAAGATTAGTTGAGAAACCGCTTTATATAGAAGACAGAAAGGTTAAGTTTCTCTAGCATAAAAGATTAGTATTGGTCAAAGTCAAATAGGTTTCGAAGAAAGGACCGGAATATACTTAGGAACTCGAAGCAGAAATAAAGCGAAAATATCCTTACTTATTCGAATAAATCTCGAGGACGAGATTTAAATAAGGTGGGGAGAATGTAACAACTCTCACTAAAATTTAACACTTAGTATGGTTAATTATCTATTAAGGAAACCCTAATTAAGATCCCCAGGTGATTCTGCACAAACCCTGAAAGTTTCAGAACAATCAGAATTAGGATCAGGACCCCTAAAACTCGGGGGGGGGGGGGGGGTATTTCCTACTTGACGATTATCTTAATTATTCGTTGTCAACATAGAATTTTAAGAAACTGTCGACTCAGCCAGGCGTCCCATGACACATGACAACCCTATGCTAAAAAGTAACCCGTCGCGCCACGCGACAGAGCTAGGTTTCCCTGTCGCGACACGCGAAGGGGACGATTTTCCAGCTATAAATAGAGGGCTTTGGGACTTAGATTTTGGCATTTGAACGACGAGAAAACTCTCTCTGTAGGCTGAGATATCGTCTAAACAGTCCAAAAACACACACAATCACTAAGTGCTGCTACGATTCAGGGTATTAATTCGATCGCTATTACGATTCAACGTCCGATCGATTGAAACTATCCAACGTATGATTAAGTGCTACTCAAATTGAGTTTATACTTTGTTATTCGTCGTGATTTCAACTTGAATATTTGAGTATTATCCAATTTCGGACTATGCTCTGTTATTCGTTGTGAATCCGCTGAATTGTTAAGTATTGCACTTTGTTAATCGTTGTGAGGGTTTAATCTCGTGAATTGTCGTAAATGCTGTATTGGTTACTTACCTAATTTCGTGTGCATTAGATTATTAGGCTTATCAGTAGGCTAAACTCTATCCCATACCCTTACAATCAAAGAAGATAAGCAAACCGAGTAAAGCAAAAGCAAAGGTGAGTTCACGAACTTTCTACAAGGCACGGCCATCCTCCAGAGGTAGGATGCCACTCCACTAATCTTCGCACACATGCCTGTAGGGCCGCGACACGATGCGACGCGATACGATACGATAAGATGCGACGCGATACGGATACTAACCTTTGCACACATGTATGGGAGACCGCGATACGGGCTAGTAAGCTAGTGAACCAACCGTGAATTCACTCAACTTTGTTGTTGACTCGTTGTTACATGCCTTGCAGGTCGTTAGGTCCCTAGCTTAAAGGAGCTTGCACAAGGAGGCGTGGTCGTTGTGGGAAAACTTATATTAAACTTATGTTTTGCTTCCGCTGTAAACTCAAACAATGTTTTGACACCAATTGTATTGTGTTGGTTTTTATAAATAAACTACATGTTTGTTCAATATGATTGGTGGCTATGATCCTGGGCATGTCACGCCTCCAAGGCGGGGTGGGGTTTTGGAGGGGTGTGACAAGTAGGGTATCATATATATGTGAAATTTATTACTTATAACCATACTATGCTCCGTAGGGGCATTTTGGTAATTTCACATAGGCCTAAAAGGTCAAAACGGGAATTCTGAGTTAAAATATTTGCCTACTGTTATAATATAAAACTTTACTGAATACATCAGTAGGTTTCAACCCTATATGCTTAAAAAGGTTCTAGTACATACTTATGCGTTAAAAACGCTTAAAAAGGCGATTTGGAGCCATTTCTGGGTTTTGTATAAAAGCTGATATTTTTAATACTCCAGAAGGCTCAAAATAATTTATTTAACATATTGAATCAGTAGAAAAAGGTTTGGGGTCAATAGGCTTTATAAAACTCATTTTATAGCCCAAAAGGGCAAAACCGGCATTAACCGAATTAAGCTTAGAACACTAAGTTATGCTCAGCCTAAAATTGAATAAAAATCTTTAAAAATCCCAAAATATTATTTTATATCAGTAGGTATAAAGTTTTGTATAAAAATTTGGGTTTAGATAGGCTATATGCAATTTACGCCATTTAATTACCAAAGAAGCTTCTAATTACGCTAATGAGCATAACTCTTAATCTATACCTCAAATTGATGTCAAATTTTAGGTGCAAGTTTATAAATCAGTAGCTAAGGTGTCTACCCTTTTACATTTTCAAAAATCATATTTTAAGGTCATTTGGGCATAATGGTCAACATATAAGCATTTAACGGAAATATGCATGTGAATAGGATATCTAATGAACCAAGTTGTATAATCATAGAGGGTTATACTAACATGTAAATAGGTTCAAAAGAAGCTCTAAGGCAATCCTAAACTTGGCATAAATGGGTCAGAACTGAAAGTCAAAGCAGAAGTCAAACTATGCGACTTTCGGTTCCAAAACGAGCCTAAACTGAAAATTGTCGAGTTAAACATGTTGGGACATGTTCTTACATTAATTACCAAGTTATATTAATGATCAAATAGGTTGCATGTATCCAACATTGCTAATTATGCATTAATTTGAAGATAAACATTCTGTTGACTTTTTAAGGTAAGCTTTGACTCGACAATTAACATAGTTAGAGTGGAAATCTGAAAATACCCTTTTAAGGGTTTATTACCCACATAATTACCTACTCGAAGGTATTTTTAATTCGTGATTTGACTGGACAAATTTTAATTAATCATGAAGTCAAACCTTAATTACGACGGTTTGACTTTTAGCTAATTAACTAAGCTAAAATGAATTTAGAAAGGTTAAGAGTACTTACAAGAGTCCTAACTATGATTAGGGATCACTAAGTAGTTGGCTTGATGTCCAGAGAGCTCCAGAGATGAAGTTGTAAACTTTTGCAAGTGAATGAACTAAATGGTTACAACTAAAGCTCCTTATATATGCCTTTTGATTCAACAAGATCATGCCAAGGAGGTCTATCAATGTTTCCAGATGAAGACAAGTGCCCCCTATGCATGAAAACCTGTTGGTGCAACCCCTGGTATGTAAAAACAAGCTCCAAAGTCGGTTACAAAGGTCTGACTGGCACCTGCAAGTAATTCTGTCGCTGTGTCTCTCTCGCGGGCCGCGTAAGTCCATAAGGGACTCTTACGCGGGCCGCCTAGCCTGTCAGAACCAGCCAAACAGGTTTTGAACTTTGCATTTTTGGTCCCTGGTCCTTTGTTACGTGGTTCCAAGTCCTAATTTTGCTATTTCAGCCCTCTAACTTTATTTTTAATGGCTTTAGGACCTTTACTAACTTTGTTAAGTCCCTTGATAACTTTGTGATTGTAAAATTTGTGCTTGAAATCATTGTGAACAGTTCAGTTATCAATAAAACAATGTTATTTGATCCCAATGTTTGTTTGGTTATGTTTTACATTTTTCATGTTTAGACTTTTGTTCGATTTTAAACTCTACATCGCTTTCTGGAGAATTATACGCAAACTGGTGCGTAAACGTACTCAGTTTAATGCGAAAAATACTCCGGAACATCAACATATACTTAACATACCTTAAATAACCTTTACATAACTTAGAAATAAGTTTTGAAGGCTTTGGTATGGCAAAAACAAGTTAATTCGCTTACAGGGACTAAACTTGACAAGCTGCGAAAGTATGCCAATTTGAACTGTAACAGACATTTCGGAGCATGACCATAAGTTAAACATACCATAAATATCCTTTACATAGCTTAGAAATAGGCTTTGAGGGGTTCGGTATGCTAAAATAAACTTTTGGATCATTCAGGGACTAAAAGTGTCAAAAAGTGCATAAGTTTGCACTTTCGCACATAACTTACGTTCTGAATACATCCGGATATCCAAAAATTTATGTAAGCATCATAATATTATGCCTTAGTGTTTGGCATGAGAAAAATCCATTCGTCGCGTCATTTGGATCGTTTTTCGCGCTTATGCGCATTCCGTCGTAATTAAGCGAACACCGCGATCGTACGACCAAACGAACCAACATCCAGCATATTTTTGAGCATGTTTCATGTCCTCAATATTTAAGCATCATTTTAGGGCCTTAAAGATGGCTTAACAGGCCTTAAACATGTCGGAAATGGCCTTAAACCACAACAAGGACCTAAACTATCATTTTTGAAAGTTGTTTTCTGATCAAGACATCCAGGCGGCCCGCGTAAGCCCAGGGTGATCCTTTACGCGGCCCGAGACAACCCTTCAGATCAGCAAAGGTCGTTTTAACTGCTGTAAACAGCCTTTCAACCCTCCAAAGGGCAATGTCTCTTGCAAATCTCTGGGGTTGGGGTCATATTATGATACCACAACTTTGCGACACTTGTACGGATGAGATTCGAGCATGTAAATCGATAAACGATCCTAACGTTCTTGCATATCCTATAAATAACCCCCCCCCCATTCTTGTTTAAAACCCACAAATCTGATCTAAAAGCTCTAAGTTGAGGCCATTGCTTCATACCTGAGCTCCTGGATCAAGATTAGCTTTCGGGGACCCTTCGTAAGTGTTCTTTCGTTCTTTTATCGCTTTTCGAGTCCTAAATCAAGCTTTGTTTGACTTTCTACATTGACCAGTTTATGGTCAATGCGAAGTTCGTTTGAACTTCATAACGTGAGCGTGATCACGATGGTTATAGTCCATAGTGACTATACCTACCGATTACCACATTATCTAGGCTCAGTGACGAGTCGTAGTTTCGGCCAAAATGCGCATTCTTGCGTATTTTGTTACCAAACTACTCATAGGTATCAAAACCATTTGTTTTGATACCAAACCTGTTTTCTAAACTTAGTTAAGCATGTTTTAACATGCTTAGCTCGTCACTTTTAGTTTAGTGCTTATATAGGGTCGTAAGGTAAGCGATCTAAACAATCGCTTATACTTTCGAACTCGACCCATTTGGTCGATCATTAGGATCCAACCAAACACATTAGATGACCATAGTTGTATAGGGAATAACCTTTCGAGGTTGTACGTTATGGTCACGACGTTTATTTAGTTGTATGATAGGTAGTTTATATGCCTTAGGTAAATTGCCAAAATGCCCTTTTTACGCCAAAATTCATATTAAGCATATGTAACATAACTTTTGATATCTAAACTGATTTGGCAACAATATTAGATATGTCAAGGCATATTTTACTTATCATAGGGCTAGTTAGGCGTTCCGAACGCGTTTTACGCGAACGACGCGTTAAAGTAGCATAAGCTACCTAAACGGGTCGTAATGGGTCATAAGCACTTAGGTTAGGTTTCATTTTGGTATGTAGGCTTTGTTAAACCATATTACATGAGTCTCCATACTTGTTTGGTTTACGAAGCCTCATTCTATCCAATCCTCTGATTTAGGTCCGGTATATTAACATAGTTACCTATATTAGGTGCCGTTTGATATCTGTGATCACTAGCATTGTTTGGTTGTTACACAAGGATTTCTAAGCAATCTCAAGTGAGTACATAGACCCATCTTTTACTGTTTTTCAAACATTTTGGGGTGAAACACATGTGCCTACTTGTTACTTTCGTGCTTTCCTGTTTTCACATCATATACTTGCTATGCTCATTAGTACACTATTAGTACATGATTTACATTGCATTGTTTCGCTATGTATGTTTACTTAGCATACTTAGTACATTATTTTACTTTACATTTCTGCTATGTATGTTGACTGATAGCATGCTAGCACATTGATTTACATGACTTTTCTGCTTTGTATGTTAATTTAGCATACATGGTACATTGTTTTCATATAATATGTTTACATTTGCTATAACATTTGGTTTCCACAAACGGGACTTATATACGTTCATTAACATTAGCTACGCCGCTCGGTAGTAAGTAGTGGTACCATAGGACTTGACAAATCCCATTCCTGACATCCCGGGTTTGTTTGGATGTAAGGAATGACTGAATCCGAAAACATTTCTTTTGATAACCCTGACTTAGGGTTATCCGACTGTCTCAAGGCTTGAATGTATGCGTTAACTTACCACATAAATGTATGTATCAATGTAACAATGCTTTTACCTTACAAAACATAACTTATTGATATATTCAAAATAATCTGTTTTGTACATTTTCTACATTTGGTTATGTGACAATACTTTATTTACAATACATAACAATTGTTACGCATTACTTGACTACATTTGGACTCTTTAACATTTGCCACGGTTTATACAAAGGACTTTTGACAATTGGTTTAAGCATAGACATTATACATTGTTGGTTGGTTTGAGTGACTTAAGTAACGAGATGTGAGTAGTATAATACAAACATGGTAAATATGTCGCTGGTACTTTTTATACATAAGTGTTTGTATTATATTACATATCATAGCGTTATTTAAATTATTCCTTTTTGATTTATACATTTTACACAAGTAGCACGTCTTCACAAGGCTTTGGTTTGCAATACAGTTTATTTTATACAACTCATTTTACTTGGTTATTCATTTAACCATACATTATTCTTTTATCTATACATATCATCTGATCTTATCGCTTTTAAATGATTTACAAAACAAAACAATTAACAAGGTTCATGACTGAATTTTATTAAACATTTCTAAATCTTAAGTCATGAATCCTATTTTCACAAAACCTATGTATCTCACAGGCATTTTTATGCTGACGTACCTATTTTCACATGTGTTTTCAGGAGCTTTTGCGTAGGACGATGATCTTGACACTAGGGCGGACCTGTGCCTTAGAGACATAAAACGAAGATAGACTTAGTTTAACTATGATATGTACTCTTGGTTTTCATGTTTAAGACAAAGTTACTCTATTGTTGATAAATAAAACGAAACTTTGTATGCCATGGTTGTGAAACAATTAATTCTGTTACAACACTCCCTGACGTTTCCGCCACGTTTGGTTGTTCCACGTGGTCGGGGTGTGACAGAAGATTTGGTATCAGAGCCAATGGTTATAGGGAATTAGGTTATTAGTAATTCTTTGACCTAGACTATAACTTTCTAGGACCCTAACGCAAGTTATCTTGTGTTTAGATTTTAGAACATGCACTTCAGCTATCCTTAGGTGATAACCACAACGAGAACATCAATTTCCGAATCTGCTTTGAAAATTAGTCATCTGTTCTAGGATGATTGATTACCAGGTTTTGAACCCTCTGTTATAAGGTTTTGAACCCCTTTAAATTTTCAAAATCTCGTCAAAGTTTTGGGTCTTAATAGTGTGAACACGTGCAAACTGGAAAGTGAATGCCTGTACCCTGGGTTTTCTGTCTAAGGCTAGAGTGTTCGTACAAATCCACATAATCGGACCAGTCACTCTTACCTGGGAACTCTTGGGGTGAGTGTTCACTTATAGGCGAACATGTCTTCGCGATACATTATTTTTGACCCATTTGCTTTGATTAGACACTATGTGTCGCTTGTTTGCTTTGCGATGCTGACGAATAACCACCATCTTTGCTTTTGTTGAAATTGTTTCATCTCATTCTCTTCATCCAATCATCTCACTCGTTTCCTTTCATGTTTTCCTCTTTTAGAATGCCTCCTCAACACGAAAACCAGATAGCGACTACCGAACTGGCAGAAATTATTGCGCAGCAAATGGCTGCTCAATTCCCAAACCTCTTTGCTCAATGGAACCAAGCCAACAGCAACAACAATGCTCCATGCAATTTCAAGAACTTCTACTCGGCTAAACCACTCAAGTTTAGTGGTTCTGAGGGAGCAACTAGGCTTCTTCAATGGTTCGAGAGCATTGAGTACTTTCCGTCACGTGCAGTGTCCTGACAATCGCAAGGTCGAGTTTTCTTCAAGTGTGTTTCAGAAGAGGGCTCTTACGTGGTAGAACGGGGTAATGAGAGACTGTGGTGCAGAAGTTGCTCTAGCACAGACATGGGCTGAACTTAGGGCCCTTATGATGAGGGAGTTCTGTCCTCGTCATGAACAGCGAGCTTTGGAGAAAGAGTTTGATGACTTAAAACAATACAGTGGCGAGCACCGGGCATATACTGATAGGTTTGAGGAGTTGAGTCTGCTTTGCCCAACAATGGTTGCCCCACTCGACAAGGCTATCGAAAGGTACACCGACGGCCTACCTGACTCGGTACAAGACATCATTACTGGTAGTAACCCTACCACACTTCGTCAGATGATCGAGTTAGCAGCGACTTTGACTGAGTCGCAGGTCCAAAAGGGAAAGCTGCACAAAAAGGGTGACAAGGGTAAGAAGCAGGCGTCTGACAAAGAAGATAGAAAGAAAGGTCAAAACAAGAAGGGAAAGGATTCTGGTTCTCCAAGGGGGTCTAGGAAGCGAAAGGCTTCCCAAAACTATGCCGTTACTGCACAGGCTCAAGCTGCACCAAATCAGCCAGCGCAACCACTAGCCAAGAAGCCTTATCTTGGCAATGCACCTTTGTGCAACAGGTGTAACGGCCATCACCCACCACATCTTCAGTGTCGTCAATGCACCAACTGTGGAAGAAATTGTCATCTTGCTGCCACCTGCCGCATTCCTGCTAACCAGAATCAGGCAGTTCAGAACCCAGCCCAACAAATTGCTCAGCCTCTTGCTCAACAACAAGGTCAAGCTGCACGACCTCATTTTCCTCCTGGTTCGTGCTACAATTGTGGGGATCTGACCCACTACAGAAACCGGTGCCCAAGGCTAGCCAACCAGAATAAGAATCAGATTCCAAATCAGAATTAGGCTCAGGCTCGAGGTCGAGTCTTCAACATGAACGCACAATAGGCACAAGCAGATGATAATGTGGTGAACGGTACGTTCTTTATTAATAATCAGCCAGCATCTGTTCTTTTTTATTCGGGCGCCGATAAGAGTTTTGTGTCTTTATCTTTTGAGCCGTTTCTTCGCGTGTCTAGAACGAAACTAGGTAAACCTTTGACAGTAGAGGTTGCTAGTGGTGAACCCATTATTCTTGATTCTGTTCTCCGCAACTGCCAGATGAACTTTAACGACCATCTTTTTCCTATTGACCTCACGCCTATGCAACTTGGAAGCTTCGACGTTATTGTGGGTATGGATTGGTTAGCCAAGCATCATGCAGAGGTAGTTTGTTTCGAGAAGATCATTCGTATGCCGCTTTCGACAGGTGAGATCCTACAAGTTCGTGGTGAGAAACCTGCTGGTGGTCTCAAACTCATGTCTTGTTTTAAAGCTCGGAAGTATCTGCGAAAGAACTATGTGGCATTTTTGGCACATGTTGTAGCAGATAAGGGCAAAGGTAAGTCTATTCAAGATATTCCTATTGTACGGGATTATTTGTCACACCCTGGCTTTGCGGAAGCGTGGTTAATTTGGTGTGACTTCTTAATACCATAGCTTAATCATAACAAGCTATATGAATTAAAAATATGCAAGATCATCCATTAAAATAAAATAGTAAAACATTGTCTTAATGGGTTAAACCCAACAACCATAACTTGTCTAAACATTACAAATGCAAACTTAACATAAACATGATTCAAGGACTGTGACTTGTCCAGGAAAGAGTCACAAGCCTCGAACCCTGGATGACCTCGGGCCTAATGCAGCGGAAAACAAGCCATACCGCGCCAGATCGTTAGTTTCCTGAAATACATGTAAGTTGAAAAATCAACAATAATGTTGAGCGAGTTCATGCGAAAGTGCGTAAACAAACCTTTATCTTTATCAAAAACCTGGTATGTAGCAAATAAGGAAAAAAGAGATCACCAATGGTTTGCAAGGCCATTGATATGTGTGAAGTGCAAGTAGGGATGACTCAAACCTAGCGGATTTATGCGTCGGGCACTAAGTCACCCCGAGGTCCGTTATGCTGGACCTGGGGCTGGGCTCGCTACACCCAGATAGATCTACCGCTCCTGTCCCTCGGTCCTACTACGAGGATTAATGGCCTCAAGTTGTGCCTACCCACTCACATGATCTGAGTAACAAACCTCCTTACGCTAACCATACCATGTATCAAGTATTCACAATCATAGTAACATGTATTTCACCCCCGCAGTTTATAAAACTGAAAAGAGTTAAGAGAAAAGGGGGACATGAACTCACAGTGAGTGCGTCACAATACCAAGTAATCCAAATATCCAACTGCTGCGCAACGACCTACATGTGCTAATTCTATTAGACGGATGGCCGTGCCTTAGCTTTATAGTTTATCATTTTCGGGAAACGGTTAGACAACCGTTCCGTGTATATACTTGGTAGAAAAATCTCCTTCCCAAGGATGGGGGAATTAATACATGTGCGTTTATAATATTAAGTCTCACTTAATATATTTTACTTCTCATTCCAAAATATATTTATTTTTCTCAAAAATAATATATTTTCTTTTACACAGTACTTTCCAAAATAATACGTTGACAATATCCGCATTCATGAATATTTCCGTAAAAAGCGTAAGTTACGTTTTGGCGATTTAAGTGGTAATAGTAATTACCATTGTAACTTATATGTTTGTCGTATAAGCGTTTGTATTATTTTGGGTTCGACAAGTTAGTAAATATTATTTTTACTCTAAAAATAATATTTATACATTTTCACAAAATAATCATAAACAGTGTTGTGAAAAATATATTTATTGAATAAACATTTATCACGTTTATTTTTGTGAAAACCCCACCTCCGAACATTTAATAAATAATAGTCATGGCGAAATATATTTGTAAATATGTCAAAAGTAGTCTAACACTTGTAAATAATTCTAAGTGTTAGATTTTAGAAAAATTTCGCCAGAGTTTCCCCTGTAACTGGAGGTGGCCACGCTTTCAAGCGTATCATTTTCTTTTACAAAATCACTTCAACAATTCTTCAAATCAACCAAATCAACTTCCGATACCTCAAACTAGTTTCAACGCATTAACTCGTAGACTAGTATGTAAAATCACATTATTACATGAACTTGTAGTTTTTCTAAAACTATTGTGTAGATCTCGTCATATTTAGTGGATCTATATATATAGTAGTTTAGTCTTGTAAAAACCCCGTTTTTAGAACAAATCATCCTTTACAACTTCCCGACAATTTTTATAAAAATTGTTATTTTGTCGGATTTTTTTGTTTCACAAGTGTTCATACACTTGTAGTTTATAAAAATCACCTTTGTAAACATGTTATCCAACTTATACAAAAACATGATTTTCTCGACACTTGGTTCTACGAATGTACCACTTGTACATACGTAGATCGGCTCGTTTTAAATACTATTTTTCATGTCAAAACACTTTTACACAAGTTCATGTTTCCCGTGTGGTGGAGTTTCACCTTTTAACCCTTGTATAAAAGAAACAAGTGTATGTCAAGATTCGGGATCTTAACAAAGTCGGGTTAAACGATGATAAGAGCCACCACATCGTAGATCGGGTCTCTACAACCAACATATTCAAATACTACGACATTTACACAAGACATGACCTTTTATCCAACGATTTTCATGTTTTAGTAGACTTTTTAGATTCAAAAGGTGGGTTACCGACTTTTAACCGTTAAAAATTCTTTTAACCACTTTAGATACGGTCAAAAGTGAGTTTTAAACAATATACCTCTAGCTCGGGGCTAGGGAAGAATCTAGTCGAAAATGACGTGGATAAAAGCAAATGCACGTGGTCCTCCAACTTCCGTTTGCTTCCGGCTTCCTTATGCGTGATCCCCGACACTAGTATATGCTTAGAATGGCAAGACACGAACTCGAAAATGGATGGATGGTTGTGGGTATGTTCGGCCGAGAGGGAGGGGCAAGGAGGGAGAGAGAGTTGGGTGGTGTGTGTGTGTAAAATCTTGTGTAGTGTGTGTGTTTATATAGAGGGTTTTAGCGTTATCGTCCAACGGTTTCATGCTCTAGATATCCACGAAATCTAATTAAATATTAAAAAGTGTACTCCCTTGGTCCCACTAGTTGGCCGATTCCATTGAGCGGGGAATGCCATCCGGTTCGATCTCGATTGTTCAGTTAAGGTTTAGCTTGGTTAAGTCGGTTAACTTTAGGGACTAACCCCGTTAGTTGTTTAACGCGTTATAAAGCGGGTGTTAGGGTAATCAGGGACCCTAACTGGCTCAGAAAATTACCAATAATATTTCTGGCAATATTTTTATGTTCCGGGTATGGTCCGGTTGTTCGGTTGGATAGTAATCCGTTAAAGTGCTTAAATAATCCTTTAAGCGTCGTAAATAATATTTTTAGCGACACAATTTATTCTGCAAAGTGTCAGGAATAACTCCTCGTATTTTGGCACTTTATTAATTAGCTAGAAGCTAGTATGTTGATAAAAATGTCGTGTTTTGTGCTTAGAGTACGTTTTAGGCACATCCAATCTCTATATCTTATTCCTAGAGACGCAATTATACAACCCTTGTATCCCTACACACACTATGGGTGTAGTAAAATATTTTTGGCTCATTCAGGCCTTTAGAGGCAGTGTTTGCCTGATGCTGGCTATATCAGCATGTTCAATAGGTTATCCGTTCAAATGCTACTGTGCTTTTGTGCATCATGTTTGTCACTAAAGTTCAGTAAATAAGTAATGTAGTGACAGGAAAAATCAAAGTATGATGCAGACATGTACAAGTATCAACAATCAAGTAGCAGTTTATCAGAAATCTCAGTTAAGCACAGTAATTAGGCAACAATTAATAGTTAATTAAGTCGTACGGATACCTGGTTTGGTGAGGGTTGTCACATTCTCCCCCCGTTAAATAAATTTCGTCCCGAAGTTTTAAATTCTGCTTGTAGAAGCAGGGTTCTCAGGAAATAAGTGGGGGTATTTCTCCTTCATTCGGTCTTCACGCTCCCAGGTGAACTCAGGACCATGTCTAGCATTCCAGCGAACCTTGACGAGCTTGACACTGCTCCGGCGGGTCTTGTTTACTTTCCAATCCGTGACCTCGACAGGTTCTTCAACGAAGTGGAGCGTGTCATCAATATGAATTTCGTCGGTATGAATGGCAACGTTAACTTGAGTTGGACTTCTCTTCAGGTTGGATACATGAAATGTATCGTGAACATTATTCAGTTTGGCAGGTAGTTCCAACTTGTATGCTACGGTCCCAATTCTTTCCAAAACCTTGAATGGACCAATGTAGCGTGGATTCAACTTCCCACGCTTCCCAAAGCGTGCTACACCCCTCCAGGGTGATACCTTCAACAAAACCATATCCCCAACCTCAAACTCCTGAGGTTTCCTTTTCAGATCTGCGTAGGTCATCTGACGGTCACGAGCCGCACTAATGCGATCTCGGATTTGCGCGATCTTATCTGTAGTTTCCTGAACTACATCGGGACCTACTAATTGTCTATCGCCTGCGTCAGACCAACAAAGCGGCGACCTGCACTTGCGCCCATATAACGCTTCGAATGGCGCGGCACCAATACTGGTGTGGTAGCTGTTGTTGTATGAAAACTCAACCAGGGGTAAATGCTTATCCCAGCTACCGCCTAAATCCATCACACATGCTCTCAGCATGTCCTCCAATGTCTGAATCGTCCGCTCATATTCAGTTTTGAGCCAAAAGCTTCCTGGAAGGATTGCCATATCCTCGATACGAACCTCCCATCTCTATCAAAAATAATCGAGAGAGGTACTCCATGGCGTGTAACAATCTCTCTCATATAGATTTCGGCCAATTTGCTTGTATGATCCTTCTCGCGGATAGGTAAGAAGTGTGCTGACTTCGTTAAGCGATCCACTATCACCCAGATAGTGTCATGGCCTCTGGGCGTCCTTGGCAACTTTGTAATAAAATCCATGGAGATTTCTTCCCACTTCCACTGGGGAATTTTTGGTTGCTGCAGAAGTCCCGAAGGCTTCTGGTATTCCGCCTTAACTTTGGCGCAAGTTAAACATTTGCTCACGTAAATAGCAACATCGACTTTCATCCTGGGCCACCAGTAATAATCCTTAAGATCCTGGTACATTTTATCCGCTCCAGGGTGGATAGAGTACCGTGACTTGTGAGCTTCTTCAAAGATAACCTCTCTTAAACCACCAAACAGAGGAACCCAAATCCTTTTCCCAAAACACAATGTTCCTTCCCTGTTTGGCACCAATATCTTCTCCATCCCACGGAGATATTCTTCCTCGAGGTTTCCCTTCTTGAGAGCTTCCTTCTGTGCTGCACGAACGCGTGAGGAAAGGTCGGTTTGAATTATCATTTCCATAGCCCCAACCCTTATGGGCTTGATTCTCTCTTTACGACTTAGGGCATCAGCGACCACATTCGCCTTCCCTGGATGATACTTGATCTCGCAGTCGTAATCGTTCAACAACTCGACCCATCGTCTTTGCCTCATGTTCAACTCCTTCTGGTTGAATATATGCTGGAGGCTCTTGTGATCTGTAAAGATTGTACACTTCATACCGTAAAGGTAGTGTCTCCAGATCTTCAAAGCAAAAACCACTGCGCCTAGCTCCAGATCATGCGTGGTATAATTCTTTTCATGCACCTTCAGTTGGCGTGATGCGTAGGCGATAACCTTCTGACGTTGCATCAACACACAACCCAATCCTTGTCGCGATGCGTCACAGTATACCACGAAATCGTTGGTACCTTCCGGTAGAGCTAAGATCGGCGCGTTGCAAAGCTTATCCTTCAATATCTGAAACGCCTCATCCTGTTTGATTCCCCAATCAAACTTCTTATCCTTTTGCGTGAGGAGCGTTAACGGTTGAGCGATCTTTGAAAAGTTCTCGATGAACCTTCGATAATAGCCAGCCAAGCCCAAGAATTGCCGAATCTCGGTTGGCGTCTTTGGCGTTTCCCAATCTTTGATCGCCTCGATTTTGGTGCGGTCCACGTGAATTCCATCTCCATTCACCACGTGTCCAAGGAATTGCACCTCACGTAGCCAAAACTCACACTTAGAGAACTTGGCGTACAGCTGTTCCTTCTTCAGCAACTCTAGAATGGCTCTAAGATGCTCTCGTGCTCAACCTTCGTCTTTGAATAAATCAAAATATCATCGATGAATACAATCACGAACTTATCCAGATATGACTTACAAACTCGGTTCATCAAATCCATGAACACTGCAGGTGCGTTTGTCAAACCAAACGGCATAACCAGAAACTCGTAGTGTCCATATCGAGTTCTGAAGGCTGTCTTCGGGATACTCTCCTCCTGTATCCGTAGCTGATGGTATCCGGATCGAAGATCGATCTTTGAATAGAAGCTTGAACCTTGAAGTTGGTCAAACAGATCATCGATTCTTGGCAGGGGATACCTATTCTTGATCGTCAGCTTGTTCAACTCTCTGTAGTCAATACACATCCGAAAACTACCGTCCTTCTTCTTCACAAACAAAACTGGAGCTCCCCAAGGCGAGAAGCTTGGTCGGATAAAACCCTTGTCTAACAACTCTTGAAGTTGTGTCGACAGTTCTTGCATCTCAGACAGAGCAAGTCTGTAAGGTGCCTTAGCCACAGGCGCGGCGCCTGGAACTAAGTCGATGCAAAACTCCACTTGCCTTTGAGGTGGCACGCCAGGCAAGTCTTTTGGAAAGACTTCTGGGTATTCCCTCACGACAGGGATGTCTTCGATCTTTGGCTCAGCAGCCTTCTTATCCACAATGTGTGCTAGAAAAGCAACACATCCTTTCCTCAAACACTTTCTCGCTTTCAGGCAGCTAATCATCCTTAACGGCGTCTCACGCTTCTCCCCATGAACAACAATGGTCTCACCATCATCGGTCGGGATACGAACAATCTTCTTGTGACAAACTATCTCCGCTTTATTACTCGATAACCAATCCATCCCTACTACCACGTCGAAGCTTCCCAACTGGACTGGTAGTAGATCGAGAGCAAACTCTCGCTCTCCCAGCTCGATTACGCAACCTCGAATCACTTCGTTAGCTTCTACTAACTTCCCATTCGCTAATTCGATCGAGTAAGGAATATCTAACTTACTAGCAGCTAAACCAAGCATGTTTCTAAATTCTAGCGATACGAAGCTATAATCGGCACCAGTATCAAACAAAACGGATGCATAGCGTTGGTTTACAGGGAACATACCAGTGACAACGTTGGGATCCTGGCGCGCTTCCCTGGCTTCCATGTTAAACACTCTTCCGCGTGCCTGGTTTAACTCTGGGCAATTCCTCTTGAAATGCCCTTGATCTCCACAATTGAAACATCCGGGCCTCTGCCCGTTTCCACCATTGTTTCCAGCTTGATGCTTTCCCTGGTTCCGATTCATGGTGCCTGCTTGGTTAGCATTGTTGGCACGGTTTCCATCACCTCCCAGGTTTCCTTGTGGGCGGTTCCCAGTACCACCACGGTTGTTCCTATTCCCATTTCCTCCTTGGCCTCCCCGGCCAGCATTAGCCCAACAGAAATCCTTCGTATGACCAGTCTTCCCACATGATTCACAAACTCTCAGGCTGCAACGACCAGAGTGATGTTTTTGGCATGAGTTGCACTTGGGATGTGCACCCATGTATCCCTTCCCTTTCTTTCTACCACCAGCTGAATCTTGAGCTGGCGCATTCGATTCTCCCTTTTTAACCACCATCCCGGTGCTTTGCTTGAAACTTGAAAACTTTCGCTTACTACCACCAGATGACTCCACATGAGTCTCTTTCTTCTTGGGCTGAACCTCATCAAACTTGTTCAACCGAATCGCCTCTTCGGTGAGAGCCACACTCAGATCAATGGCTTCTGTGATGGTTGCAGATTTGGAAGAAGTCACCATGCTGATTATCTGAGGAGCCAATCCCCAGATGAAGCGTTCAATCCTCTTGAACTCCGGTGTAACCATGTAGGGTACCACGTGCGACAAATCGTGGAACCTCTGGACATACTCAGCTATCTTGGAACCTTCCATCTTTAGGTGCCAGAATTCGGTCTCTAACCTCTGAATTTCAGCACAAGAACAGTACTTCTTGCGCATGAGCTCTTTCAACTCTGTCCAGTTCAGTGCGTAAGCTGCGGCTTCGCCAAGGGTCTGGACCTGTAGATTCCACCAGGATAGGGCTCCATCCACAAATAGCCCTGAGATGTAAGTGACTTGCTGATCCACAGCGCACTTGCTCATGCGAAGTACGGACTCGGTCTTCTCTGCCCAGCGGACGAAAGCAACAGCACCACCTGTGCCGTCGAAGTTTATGGGCTTACAGTCCAAGAATTGTTTGTAGGTGCACCCTGCACATACATTACATCATAGGAACGGCATTAGCATCTGCTAAAGGAATCCATTTAGGCCATGGTATGTCTTAATGACTTAGGGTTACCATGAGGAGGATTTTGGTTGCCGTTGATGTTCGAGCTACTTCCGCTTGGTCCTCCTTGCGAGGCAGCATATTGAGCAATGGCGGCAGCAATAACTTGCTGTAGTTCTTCAGGAGTAGTGGGCATCGACTGAGGTTGTCGTCTTGGTGCCATCTTCTAAAGATGCGTACGTCGATTAGGCCATAATAAACATACGTATATAGTAATAGTAATAGCATATAACATCTCATGTTATCTATATATCACACACAACATCCCATGCCCCAACATCCCATGTCACAAATATCACACACACAACATCCCATGTCCCAACATCCCATGTTGCAAATATCATACATACAACATCCCATGTCCCAACATCCCATGTTGCAAATATCATACATACAACATCCCATGTCCCAACATCCCATGTTGCAGGTATCATACATACAACATCCCATGTCACAAAACATAAATAAGCAATCAAGTGAATCAGATATGGTGAGAATACGGCGATTGTTATATATATCGAGACCATAATGTGGTAAGGGTATCAGTACGTCGCTGTATCATACAATCACAAATCAAATAGGGGCTACATCACCCCTGTCAAAAACAATATCACATCAGTGTCACATACATCCAGTACATCAACAAATATCAACAAAAATCAGTATCGTCAGATGGTCACCAAAAGGCTGTGCAGTCACAATCGCGGTCGTCTCACCATCGTCTACCACTATGGCACCAATGAGCCCTATGCGGATGAGGGTGGAGGAGGGGGAAAGTGAGCGTAAAGTAAGCGGCGTAGATGAAGCCAATCCTCCTCCATCGCCTGCTGAGTGCGAATAACAGATGCAATCTGCTGCTCCATAGTCGAAAGTCGGGCAGTGTAGTCAGGAGGTAATGATCGAAAAGGCTGAAAAGATGAAGAGGTCTGACCAAGATATGGACCTAGTGATAACTGAGCTCTCTCGAGCTCCTGGAGTCGCTGCGTATGGGAATCATGCTGATGGACAAAGGACATGAATGTCACACCCCCAAATTCCACCTGCGGATAACACCCGCTTCGAGGGCGTGACTGACCAGGATCCAGCCACCAATTATACTGAGCATTTAATTAAAAGTAGCAATATTTAATATCCGAAGTAATTAACAACATTGGAGTTTGGATTCGGTAATTAGTTTAACAAAACAGCGGAAGCATAAACCAAAATAGTTTTAAAGACAGTTCATTGATCAAAACAGTTATCCCAACACACGGGTTTGACGAACACTACACATCCCCAAGCAGCAGCTCCTGAATCATTGGTTACCTGCAAAGCATGCAGTAAGGGGGGTCAACAATAATGCTGAGTGAGTTCACTAGTTGTCCAGTTTTAATTACCAAAAACTCGTCTCACCGGTTAATTTACCCGTTTATACATGCCCTGGGGAGCTACCCCAAAAGTTAGCGACTAAACTGTTTTTCCAATACCGAACACTAGGTAACCGTTGCGTATCCGCAGGATGCCCCGATGTCAATGTTCTATCATCATTGACGGATTTCTGAGTTCATTAGTTCACGCCCGTCCCAAACCAGGGCACGGTGTGAGGCTGGTAAACACCTAAATAGCGCTATCAACTAATAACCCGCTCGCCTAACCCGGCGACTAATCGGTATTTGTAGTAGGGACTTGAGTGATAGAGTTTCGTTTAGTGCCGTTGGTTGCAATCCGTATAAACAGTAATTAACCAAAAGGTTTCCCAATACCCGGGAAGGAAAAGTAAGTTTTGTTCCCAATAACTAGGGAAGGTATGTAAATGGTATCCCCTTTTACCAGGGGATAGGATTGTCCAAAAGGTTTCCCAATACCAGGGAAGGAAAAGTAAGTTTTGTTCCCAATAACCAGGGAAAGTATGTAAATGGTATCCCCTTTTACCAGGGGATAGGGTTGTTAGTCTCGTGTCCCAAACCACCGGGACGCATGCTTTTAAGTTGTGAACTCACCTTGGGTTGCTCGGTAGGTTTAGGTTACTTGGTCAAACACGCTGGTCACCACGTCCTAACATGGTTACCGGTATAGGTCAGATTCGGTGTACAAGCATTCACGTAAAAACACACAACTGGCACGTAACATGCAAAACAATACAAACAGTCATGGAGTTATTAGGCCGGCCCTAACATTCACGCATTCAAACAGAACACAGTGACACATAGTCCATTTAACAGATAGCCCATGATACACATAATGGCCCAATAACCAAAGTGATCAGCCCACTCGCAACCAGATGGTCTCGAGTCGTAACCAGGAGATCTCGGCTTGTCACGTTATGGTTGCGAGTCGCAACCGTGTGGTCTCGAGTCATCATGCTGTGGTTGCGAGTCGCAACCGTCGTAGCCTCGAGTCGTAATCATGAGGTTTCGAGTTATCATGCTATGATTGCGAGTCGCAACTACGTGGTTTCGAGTTGTCTTGCCTTGGTTGCGAGTCGCAACGACGCGGTTGCGAGTCGTGAGCTGTCCCTATCACATACACGTGATGATGCAGATGCAACAGTCCGAATTTGTACCATGTATTCAGACCCAGATTAGGAAACAACCAATAATATTTCACTAACACTTTTCCTAATCTGCCCATGTACAACAATAGATCAAACATTACCCTTTTAAAATCTTCAAACCACATTCAAACAAGTTCATCTTACATTCATAGTTTTCTAGGGTTTTCATGTCACATATAACCATATTTTATGAACAAAAATCATATGTTTATAACAAGATTATCATGGCAAGAACAAAGAAACATGCATTACATGGCCGAAATCTTAAGTTCAACATCAACATTTTGCAAGAAACAAAGAAGTATAGTTTGGTTGGCCATGAACTCTCTTAGACTACCATTTCTAGTTATTTTAAGCATGTTTAGCAAATATTCATACACAAGGTTTAACACACATAATCCAACTTCACAAATCACCCAAAAATCATGTGTAACAATTTTAACTAACCATCTTCTAGTTTATAAACATTCTACTCATCAAGCATTCAAAGCATCTTCCACACAAAATAGGACACTAACCGGTTAGAAGAAGAAGGAGGATGAGCCGAAAGAAAGGAAGGAAATGAGAGAAGATGAAGCGTCCGAGTGATAGTCTTGACCGAGTTTCTTTTCCGGGATCCTTGCTTGAACCGAAAAGAGAAGAAGAGTGGTGTTGTTGTTGAAGGTTTCTAGTTGAGAGAAAAATAGGAGGAGTGTATGTTTGTGTGTTTGTGTAAAGTGAAGGAAAGTGGGGAGGGTGGGGTATATATACCAAGGGATGTTTCGGTTTGGGCTTGGGGTTTCGGCCCAAGCCGGTTACGGCCCAAAGGCCCACTCGCAACCGCCCGGTTGCGAGTCATGGTCACAAATCACTCGAGACCTCATGGTCTCGAGTCGGGTTCCTTGTTCTCGGGTTGGGTTCTCGGCTCACATATATCACATACATATATTCATACTAATGCATACATAACAAAGCACATATTACATAAAGATTCACGTTATCATTAAGTTTGGTCAGTCACTAGTCACATAATGTACAAACAAGTTACATCACGACACAACGAAAGGTTCTAGATTTCGGGTTGTCACATCATCCCCAAGTTGAAAGAAATTTCGTCCCGAAATTTGATGGCACTCACTGAGGAAGCTAGTCAAGTTGTAAGGTTTTCCCGGTTATCCTGGGGTGTCACATCCACCCCCCGTTGATCTGGAATTTCGTCCCGAAATTCCGTAGCTTCAGCCTCAGTAGCGTTTGTACTGTTCTCAAATAGTTGGGGATATTTTGTTTCATCCGATCTTCGCGCTCCCAGGTGAACTCTGGGCCGCGACGTGAGTTCCAACGAACTCGAACAAGAGGTATTCTAGTGCTCTTGAGGACCTTAACATCCTGGTCCGTGATTTCGACAGGTTCTTCGACGAATTTCAACTGTTCGTCGATCGTGAGTTCCTTCAGAGGAACTACGTGCGTCTCATCTGACAGACACTTCTTCAGATTCGACACATGGAAAACATTGTGAACTGCACCGAGTTCTGCGGGTAAGTTCAGTCTGTAGGCCACCTTGCCTATTTTCTCAAGGATTTCGAAAGGTCCAACGTACCGTGGGTTGAGTTTGCCTCGTTTACCAAAACGAACCACACCCTTCCAGGGTGAAACTTTGAGTGATACCCGCTCCCCAACCAGGAGCTCAAGTGGTTTCCTGCCCTTGTCGGCGTAGGCCTTCTGACGGTCACGAGCGGCCGCCACTCGTTGTCGTATTTGAGCAATCCGATCAGTAGTGTCTACCACGTGTTCTGGACCAGTGATTTGACTATCCCCCACCTCTGCCCAACAAAGAGGTGACCGGCATTTACGTCCGTGCAATGCCTCAAACGGAGCAGCTTTAATGCTGGTGTGGTAGCTGTTATTATACGAGAATTCCACGAGTGGCAGATGCCCTTCCCAGCTGTTGCCAAAGTCGTTTACACAAGCGCGAAGCATGTCTTCTGAGGTTTGAATAGTGCGTTCGGACTGCCCGTCCGTTTGTGGGTGATACGCTGTGCTCATATCTAAACGTGAACCAAAAGACTTGTGCATTGCTTGCCACAGTTCCGAAGTAAAACGTGCATCTCGATCAGAGATGATAGAGGTGGGCACCCCGTGCCTTGAAACAACTTCCTTGAGGTATATCTTCGCCAGAGTGGAGAATTTATCTGTTGTCTTTGATTGCCAAGAAGTGTGCGGATTTCGTGAGTCGATCCACAATCACCCAGATAGTATCGTTTCCGCGCTGTGATCTAGGTAGGTCAGTAACGAAATCCATGGAAATTTGCTCCCATTTCCATTGTGGTATCTCTGGTTGTTGGAGTAGGCCTGAGGGTTTCTGATGTTCCGTCTTGACTCGCGCACAAGCCAAACACTTGCTGACGTAAGTTGCTATGTGGGCCTTCATGCTAGGCCACCCATACGTAGTCTTAATATCGTGGTACATCTTGTCCGAACCAGGGTGCACTGAGTAGCGAGATTTGTGCGCTTCATCCATCGCCAGTTCTCGTAAGTCGCCATAGAGTGGGACCCAAATGCGTCCTGTTACATAATAAGCACCGTCTTCCTTCTGTTCTAAGCGTTGCCTTGACCCGCGTAGGGCTTCAGCTCTAACGTTCTCTGGTTTCAGTGCTTCTATCTGAGCAGCTCGTATTTGCGAAGGTAGACTAGAATGGATCGTGAGTTGTAAAGCTCTTACGCGCTTAGGCGTAGTGTCCTTCCGACTGAGGGCGTCTGCCACTACATTGGCCTTGCCCGGGTGATACCTGATAGAGCACTCGTAATCATTCAGCAGTCCGACCCATCGTCGCTGTCGCATATTCA
Organism: Helianthus annuus; assembly: GCF_002127325.2. NCBI lineage: Eukaryota > Viridiplantae > Streptophyta > Magnoliopsida > Asterales > Asteraceae > Helianthus > Helianthus annuus. Next base: position 134,971,636 of record NC_035438.2, on the reverse strand, counting down.
GTTCCTTCTGCTTGGATATGTGTTCTAAACTTCTGTGGTCGGTGTAGATGACGCACTTGGTTCCGTATAGGTAATGCCGTCATAACCTAAGTGCGAAGATCACTGCTCCCAGTTCCAAATCAAGCGTTATGTAGTTCCTTTCGTGCGTCCTAAGTTGTCGAGAAGCGTAAGCAATAACCTTCTCGCGTCACATCCGTGTGTACTGGGATCCTGATTCGAAGCATCATGGTATACCGCTAGATCACCCGTACCTTAGGGTGATGATGATGCTCAGTGCATTACAAAGTTGGGATTCGAAAGCCGAAAAGACGTCCTCCTGTTTTGGTCTTTCACGAACACAACACCCTGCTGTGCCAACGAGACTATCTAGTGGGACCAGGAAACTCCTGTATCCTCGAAGGGATCTTTGATGGTGATCAGTTCCTAACAAAATGGATCTTAGCGAGATCCATGTGTATTCCCACTTCGTTGTTTGATAAAGAGAAGATGTGTACTTCCCGAATCCTGAAGTCATACTTAGGTAGACTTCGCACGTAGACGCTCCTCCCCTAGAAGCTCTACAATGGAATACCAGTGTTGTTCAAGTTGCCCCTTTCTCCTAGAAGTGATTCATACGTACTAGATAAACACAGTTGCAGTGTGATCCGTAAAGCAGCTGGTGGGTTGTTCACCCCAAAGGGTCATGGAATAATTCATCCGGTGTCTCCTGGAAATGGCCTTATTGCGTTCACTATGCCGTTTTTAGGAACATCCTCCCTTTGGACTTCCATCTGATGTTAGTTCGTTCGCTACTCAATCTTCACATAGGAGCATGACCCATGTAACTGGTCAACAGGTTGTCAATACGGGATCGAGACAAACGGTTATGGGCTGTCACCTTGACGAGTTCTTAATAGTCAGTGTACACACGAAAAGGCCCATCTTCCCTAGGATAAGTGGGACTCCCCCAAAGCGAAGAACTAGACCCTACAAAACTCCTGTCCAACGGTTCCTATAGTTGCTGTGATAGATCTTGCGACCGTCCTGGCGCTAAATGGTAAAAGTACAAGTAATCAGGGCTGCCTCAGACGTGAGATCAAACTGAGATTCCGCCTAACAAATTTTCGAAAGAAAAACTGAATGTTCCTCGGATAGCACGCCGAGAGAAACAACGAACAACTGGTGGATCCTCGATCCACTTTTCCTTAGCCTTAACATCCGTAGCGGTTGCTAACAAAGCGGAGTAATCCCTCTGTAGACACTCCTGGCCTTCACAGCTGAAATGGCGCTAACTATTGAACCACTCTGATGCTTTAGAACAAATGCCGATTCTCCACACAAAGTTTTCTCCTTACTGGGTATATTCGCGTGATTCCTGGGTAACCAATTCATACTAACTACTGCGTTGTAACCATCGAGGGTGGTAGAAGGAAGGTCGACATCGGACACTCATCCCACAAGGTCGTGCTTACATCCTAACGAACTTTTGAGATTCTATTTGACTTGCCATCAGTCGATTCCACATCTGGTTCGGTTTCAAGAAGTATCAGGGTCAAGCAGAATAGAGATGAAGCAAACAACTACCCATACAAGCTACCATGTTGCTACTATGCCTGGCGTCGCCTGCGCCAATCCTAGTGCCCTTCCACGAGCATCATTTCCAATGTTGTTGTTACGGTTGCGAGGATTCCCATTACTATCATCATTCCCCTGGTTGTTGACCTTGATGTTGTCGCGACTGTTGTTTCTGATGCCGTTGCTCGAATTGGTGCGCTACGATCATTCACATGACAAGTCCATCTTGTCACGTTTCCGTGCCGCGTCCCAAGGTGTACTTATTGAGCTGGCCGTTACGCATTTCCGCACCATTGTCATTTGTCATCGCTTTTGGCCCGACTGATTCGTAAGGGCTGGCTCCCATGAGCCGCTGACTAGGGTTAAGGATTCGAGTGGAGTCAATTCGCTGATGTTCGTTGTTGGTGACTAGGGTCGTTCAAATGCTGAAGCCAGTAAGGCACTACGTCTACCCTCTTGACTGAGTAATGCACGGTATGTTGGGATAGTGTTGCAGAAGTGATCGCACTTCGGGATTTAAGACGTCAACACGTTAAGTTCCAGCAAGCGAAGAAAGGTGAGAAGGATATAGACCAATCATTGTCGTCTCAACATCCATCCCGGGGATGTTCGTACAAGCACCTAATGTTCTACACAGTTCGCTAGGCGGTCATGTGGGTGTTCAGGTAATACTCGATAGCATCGAGGTTCGAAAGGGGTGCAGTGAGAAGTGAAAAGATCGTGTTCGAGTAGGAGACAATCACTGCTACGGCTCTTATGGACAGTTGTGTTTCTCATCATACAATTAACGAAACGGAACTCCTTTTTCACTTGTTAAGCCTCACTGGGACTCACATCCACCCCACTATATTATTATGTGTGCACCCACAATAATATTGTGATTTGCATGTTCATCTCAGCTCCTCTTAACTCATGTCAAATGGTTCCCCACACTCGAGTAGATTTCAAAGAGTATCAAGTAGTGTAAGTCATGGAGGTTTAGGGAATTACCACCCTATCAATCACATGAATTCATATTGGTGTGCTAACGTGCAATCACATGCAATATCGTATGCGGGCGTTCACTAGTTAGGCATACTAGTACGTATAGCGAAACAGGAAACATAAAGTAAGCAAACAAGTAAACACTGGTCCGAGCTATGAGGTCAAAAATGTTGAGCCTTGTACTTGGAGTGTAGTGTCGTCACGAGTCACGGGTTATAGTCTGGTTTTCTCCAAAAAGATTTTCCCCTTTTTAAAACCAAGTTCACTATAACCAATGGCTCTGATACCAATCTGTCACACCCCCAAATTCCACCTGCGGATAACACCCGCTTCGAGGGCGTGACTGACCAGGATCCAGCCACCAATTATACTGAGCATTTAATTAAAAGTAGCAATATTTAATATCCGAAGTAATTAACAACATTGGAGTTTGGATTCGGTAATTAGTTTAACAAAACAGCGGAAGCATAAACCAAAATAGTTTTAAAGACAGTTCATTGATCAAAACAGTTATCCCAACACACGGGTTTGACGAACACTACACATCCCCAAGCAGCAGCTCCTGAATCATTGGTTACCTGCAAAGCATGCAGTAAGGGGGGTCAACAATAATGCTGAGTGAGTTCACTAGTTGTCCAGTTTTAATTACCAAAAACTCGTCTCACCGGTTAATTTACCCGTTTATACATGCCCTGGGGAGCTACCCCAAAAGTTAGCGACTAAACTGTTTTTCCAATACCGAACACTAGGTAACCGTTGCGTATCCGCAGGATGCCCCGATGTCAATGTTCTATCATCATTGACGGATTTCTGAGTTCATTAGTTCACGCCCGTCCCAAACCAGGGCACGGTGTGAGGCTGGTAAACACCTAAATAGCGCTATCAACTAATAACCCGCTCGCCTAACCCGGCGACTAATCGGTATTTGTAGTAGGGACTTGAGTGATAGAGTTTCGTTTAGTGCCGTTGGTTGCAATCCGTATAAACAGTAATTAACCAAAAGGTTTCCCAATACCCGGGAAGGAAAAGTAAGTTTTGTTCCCAATAACTAGGGAAGGTATGTAAATGGTATCCCCTTTTACCAGGGGATAGGATTGTCCAAAAGGTTTCCCAATACCAGGGAAGGAAAAGTAAGTTTTGTTCCCAATAACCAGGGAAAGTATGTAAATGGTATCCCCTTTTACCAGGGGATAGGGTTGTTAGTCTCGTGTCCCAAACCACCGGGACGCATGCTTTTAAGTTGTGAACTCACCTTGGGTTGCTCGGTAGGTTTAGGTTACTTGGTCAAACACGCTGGTCACCACGTCCTAACATGGTTACCGGTATAGGTCAGATTCGGTGTACAAGCATTCACGTAAAAACACACAACTGGCACGTAACATGCAAAACAATACAAACAGTCATGGAGTTATTAGGCCGGCCCTAACATTCACGCATTCAAACAGAACACAGTGACACATAGTCCATTTAACAGATAGCCCATGATACACATAATGGCCCAATAACCAAAGTGATCAGCCCACTCGCAACCAGATGGTCTCGAGTCGTAACCAGGAGATCTCGGCTTGTCACGTTATGGTTGCGAGTCGCAACCGTGTGGTCTCGAGTCATCATGCTGTGGTTGCGAGTCGCAACCGTCGTAGCCTCGAGTCGTAATCATGAGGTTTCGAGTTATCATGCTATGATTGCGAGTCGCAACTACGTGGTCTCGAGTTGTCTTGCCTTGGTTGCGAGTCGCAACGACGCGGTTGCGAGTCGTGAGCTGTCCCTATCACATACACGTGATGATGCAGATGCAACAGTCCGAATTTGTACCATGTATTCAGACCCAGATTAGGAAACAACCAATAATATTTCACTAACACTTTTCCTAATCTGCCCATGTACAACAATAGATCAAACATTACCCTTTTAAAATCTTCAAACCACATTCAAACAAGTTCATCTTACATTCATAGTTTTCTAGGGTTTTCATGTCACATATAACCATATTTTATGAACAAAAATCATATGTTTATAACAAGATTATCATGGCAAGAACAAAGAAACATGCATTACATGGCCGAAATCTTAAGTTCAACATCAACATTTTGCAAGAAACAAAGAAGTATAGTTTGGTTGGCCATGAACTCTCTTAGACTACCATTTCTAGTTATTTTAAGCATGTTTAGCAAATATTCATACACAAGGTTTAACACACATAATCCAACTTCACAAATCACCCAAAAATCATGTGTAACAATTTTAACTAACCATCTTCTAGTTTATAAACATTCTACTCATCAAGCATTCAAAGCATCTTCCACACAAAATAGGACACTAACCGGTTAGAAGAAGAAGGAGGATGAGCCGAAAGAAAGGAAGGAAATGAGAGAAGATGAAGCGTCCGAGTGATAGTCTTGACCGAGTTTCTTTTCCGGGATCCTTGCTTGAACCGAAAAGAGAAGAAGAGTGGTGTTGTTGTTGAAGGTTTCTAGTTGAGAGAAAAATAGGAGGAGTGTATGTTTGTGTGTTTGTGTAAAGTGAAGGAAAGTGGGGAGGGTGGGGTATATATACCAAGGGATGTTTCGGTTTGGGCTTGGGGTTTCGGCCCAAGCCGGTTACGGCCCAAAGGCCCACTCGCAACCGCCCGGTTGCGAGTCATGGTCACAAATCACTCGAGACCTCATGGTCTCGAGTCGGGTTCCTTGTTCTCGGGTTGGGTTCTCGGCTCACATATATCACATACATATATTCATACTAATGCATACATAACAAAGCACATATTACATAAAGATTCACGTTATCATTAAGTTTGGTCAGTCACTAGTCACATAATGTACAAACAAGTTACATCACGACACAACGAAAGGTTCTAGATTTCGGGTTGTCACAATGAAGACGTCCTCAATGGTATGTCCCATATGGAATGGATGATATGGATCAGTGGGTGGCATCGGTGAGGAAGATGACCAAAGCAGTGGCATGCTGGTGGGATCGAATGATGCTACATGAACAGAAGATGGAACAGGTGTCATCTGAGGCATGAAGGGCATAGGCATCGGGATGTGCCCAAAGGGGTGGGCTGAAGAGCCCTCTCCAGGCCCTGCTGGAGGTACAAACGGTGGGATCTGAAATGAAAAATCAGTATGAGGTGCCTCAGTGTGATGTGGTGGAAGCGGTGGAACATCCTCGTCAGCCGGTATCCAACCGTGCTGAGCCTCCTCATCAGGTGGATCCATATGCTCTGCAAAAAGAGCGTGCTCAGGCTCAATGGGTACAGGATCAAAAGGAGCAATGATAGGATCAACATGATCAACATGGTGGTCAACAGGGACGTCAGCAATCAAAGGTGGGTCAACAAAAGGATCAACAGCATGATCAGCAACTAACAAAGGGGCATCATCAACAGGAAGATCGCCAACTGGCGGGTCAGCCAAAACGGGCTCAACAGGAACGTCAGCATGTACCAAGTCATGCTCATGTACAGGATCGAAAGCAGCTGCCTGCTCTGGGGCTACGGCAGGCTCCGGGTCGTCAAAAGCCATGTCAAAATCAAACTCCAGATCAAAGGGATCGATAGGATCGACGGGATCAACAGGGTCCTCCATATGATGGTCCATAGGAATATACTCAATGTCGCGGTCAGGATCAAATCCTGGAGGGAAAACGGGATCGGAGTCCTCAATATCGTCGTGCTCCAATACAAGGCTCGGAATGGGGGCGGCAGAAGATGCCTGATCAGGGTCCGAGTCATGAACAAAATGCTGAATGCTCACCTCGTGAGACGGAGCAGAAGCCACAGACTCAAAGGAGTCTGGGACTGGTGAGTGAACGGGCGAGTCTCCAGCTGGGGCATCAGCAATCATCAAGAGACCGCCAGCGGGTAAAGGGGCTGCATCAGGATCCTCGTCCTCAAAAGGCTCGTCCTCGTAGAGATCAATGTCGCCGTCAGCCTTGGCGTCTAGTAATAGCTCGTGTGCTGGGTATGAAGCAAGAGGAATCGGAGCTGGAATCACAACAAGGGGAAGATACTCAGCAGGATCGCCATCAATAGGCTCATAGGCACCCTCGGGTAAAGCGAAGGGCAAGGAGTCATCAGCGTGCTCATCAATGCCGTCGGGTAGAGCGAACGGCTGGAAGTCATCATCATCCGTGCTCGTGTAGTCTGAGGTATGCACCTCATGCTCCGATGAAACAGTGTCATCCGACACTATGGGTAGAGGTCCAGTAGTATCTGAGTCTCCGGTGCCTGATGTATCCATGTGTCTGTAACACAATCACAAGTATGCACAAATAATCAGTAAATCAGGTAATCACATAAACTACCAAATAATAATCACATAATTCTCCTAGTCCCACTAGCCTCCCAGCCTCCCAGACTGTCCTTCCTAGTCCCACTAGCAAACCTTCCCAGTCTCCCAGACTGACTCCCTAGTCCCACTAGCAAACTTTCCCAGCCTCCCAGACTGACTCCCTAGTCCCACTAGCAAATTCTCCCAGCCTCCCAGACTGACTCCCTAGTCCCACTAGCCAACTACCTCGATCCATTAGATCGAGCCCCGGCCTCCCAGACCGAGCCTCAGCCTCCCAGACTGAGCCTAAAAATAATAAATAAAATATGCTCAACATTTGTTTATAAAAAGGTTTTGGATCTGGACTTAAGTGGTATGCAGTAAAAATGTTTTCGTGAGAGCCCTAGTGATCATAGTCTAGACTCGAGAAGGAATCCTAGTTCGCTATGATCAGAGCTCTGATACCAAGCTGTCACACCCTGGCTTTGCGGAAGCGTGGTTAATTTGGTGTGACTTCTTAATACCATAGCTTAATCATAACAAGCTATATGAATTAAAAATATGCAAGATCATCCATTAAAATAAAATAGTAAAACATTGTCTTAATGGGTTAATCCCAACAACCATAACTTGTCTAAACATTACAAATGCAAACTTAACATAAACATGATTCAAGGACTGTGACTTGTCCAGGAAAGAGTCACAAGCCTCGAACCCTGGATGACCTCGGGCCTAATGCAGCGGAAAACAAGCCATACCGCGCCAGATCGTTAGTTTCCTGAAATACATGTAAGTTGAAAAATCAACAATAATGTTGAGCGAGTTCATGCGAAAGTGCGTAAACAAACCTTTATCTTTATCAAAAACCTGGTATGTAGCAAATAAGGAAAAAAAAGATCACCAATGGTTTGCAAGGCCATTGATATGTGTGAAGTGCAAGTAGGGATGACTCAAACCTAGCGGATTTATGCGTCGGGCACTAAGTCACCCCGAGGTCCGTTATGCTGGACCTGGGGCTGGGCTCGCTACACCCAGATAGATCTACCGCTCCTGTCCCTCGGTCCTACTACGAGGATTAATGGCCTCAAGTTGTGCCTACCCACTCACATGATCTGAGTAACAAACCTCCTTACGCTAACCATACCATGTATCAAGTATTCATAATCATAGTAACATGTATTTCACCCCCGCAGTTTATAAAACTGAAAAGAGTTAAGAGAAAAGGGGGACATGAACTCACAGTGAGTGCGTCACAATACCAAGTAATCCAAATATCCAACTGCTGCGCAACGACCTACATGTGATAATTCTATTAGACGGATGGCCGTGCCTTAGCTTTATAGTTTATCATTTTCGGGAAACGGTTAGACAACCGTTCCGTGTATATACTTGGTAGAAAAATCTCCTTCCCAAGGATGGGGGAATTAATACATGTGCGTTTATAATATTAAGTCTCACTTAATATATTTTACTTCTCATTCCAAAATATATTTATTTTTCTCAAAAATAATATATTTTCTTTTACACACTACTTTCCAAAATAATACGTTGACAATATCCGCATTCATGAATATTTCCGTAAAAAGCGTAAGTTACGTTTTGGCGATTTAAGTGGTAATAGTAATTACCATTGTAACTTATATGTTTGTCGTATAAGCGTTTGTATTATTTTGGGTTCGACAAGTTAGTAAATATTATTTTTACTCTAAAAATAATATTTATACATTTTCACAAAATAATCATAAACAGTGTTGTGAAAAATATATTTATTGAATAAACATTTATCACGTTTATTTTTGTGAAAACCCCACCTCCGAACATTTAATAAATAATAGTCATGGCGAAATATATTTGTAAATATGTCAAAAGTAGTCTAACACTTGTAAATAATTCTAAGTGTTAGATTTTAGAAAAATTTCGCCAGAGTTTCCCCTGTAACTGGAGGTGGCCACGCTTTCAAGCGTATCATTTTCTTTTACAAAATCACTTCAACAATTCTTCAAATCAACCAAATCAACTTCCGATACCTCAAACTAGTTTCAACGCATTAACTCGTAGACTAGTATGTAAAATCACATTATTACATGAACTTGTAGTTTTTCTAAAACTATTGTGTAGATCTCGTCATATTTAGTGGATCTATATATATAGTAGTTTAGTCTTGTAAAAACCCCGTTTTTAGAACAAATCATCCTTTACAACTTCCCGACAATTTTTATAAAAATTGTTATTTTGTCGGATTTTTTTGTTTCACAAGTGTTCATACACTTGTAGTTTATAAAAATCACCTTTGTAAACATGTTATCCAACTTATACAAAAACATGATTTTCTCGACACTTGGTTCTACGAATGTACCACTTGTACATACGTAGATCGGCTCGTTTTAAATACTATTTTTCATGTCAAAACACTTTTACACAAGTTCATGTTTCCCGTGTGGTGGAGTTTCACCTTTTAACCCTTGTATAAAAGAAACAAGTGTATGTCAAGATTCGGGATCTTAACAAAGTCGGGTTAAACGATGATAAGAGCCACCACATCGTAGATCGGGTCTCTACAACCAACATATTCAAATACTACGACATTTACACAAGACATGACCTTTTATCCAACGATTTTCATGTTTTAGTAGACTTTTTAGATTCAAAAGGTGGGTTACCGACTTTTAACCGTTAAAAATTCTTTTAACCACTTTAGATACGTTCAAAAGTGAGTTTTAAACAATATACCTCTAGCTCGGGGCTAGGGAAGAATCTAGTAGAAAATGACGTGGATAAAAGCAAATGCACGTGGTCCTCCAACTTCCGTTTGCTTCCGGCTTCCTTATGCGTGATCCCCGACACTAGTATATGCTTGGAATGGCAAGACACGAACTCGAAAATGGATGGATGGTTGTGGGTATGTTCGGCCGAGAGGGAGGGGCAAGGAGGGAGAGAGAGTTGGGTGGTGTGTGTGTGTAAAATCTTGTGTAGTGTGTGTGTTTATATAGAGGGTTTTAGCGTTATCGTCCAACGGTTTCATGCTCTAGATATCCACGAAATCTAATTAAATATTAAAAAGTGTACTCCCTTGGTCCCACTAGTTGGCCGATTCCATTGAGGGGGGAATGCCATCCGGTTCGATCTCGATTGTTCAGTTAAGGTTTAGTTTGGTTAAGTCGGTTAACTTTAGGGACTAACCCCGTTAGTTGTTTAACGCGTTATAAAGCGGGTGTTAGGGTAATCAGGGACCCTAACTGGCTCATAAAATTACCAATAATATTTCTGGCAATATTTCCGGTTGTTCGGTTGGATAGTAATCCGTTAAAGTGCTTAAATAATCCTTTAAGCGTCGTAAATAATATTTTTAGCGACACAATTTATTCTGCAAAGTGTCAGGAATAACTCCTCGTATTTTGGCACTTTATTAATTAGCTAGAAGCTAGTGTGTTGATAAAAATGCCGTGTTTTGTGCTTAGAGTACGTTTTAGGCACATCCAATCTCTATATCTTATTCCTAGAGACGCAATTATACAACCCTTGTATCCCTACACACACTATGGGTGTAGTAAAATATTTTTGGCTCATTCAGGCCTTTAGAGGCAGTCTTTGCCTGATGCTGGCTATATCAGCATGTTCAATAGGTTATCCGTTCAAATGCTACTGTGCTTTTGTGCATCATGTTTGTCACTAAAGTTCAGTAAATAAGTAATGTAGTGACAGGAAAAATCAAAGTATGATGCAGACATGTACAAGTATCAACAATCAAGTAGCAGTTTATCAGAAATCTCAGTTAAGCACAGTAATTAGGCAACAATTAATAGTTAATTAAGTCGTACGGATACCTGGTTTGGTGAGGGTTGTCACATTATTCTGAAGTATTTCCTGAAGAGTTACCTGGTCTACCCCCGGCACGCCAAGTCAAGTTCCGTATTGATCTCGTACCTGGTGCAAATCCCATTGCCAGAGCTCCCTATCGTCTTGCATCGTCTGAGATGCAAGAATTGTCTAAGCAGCTTCAGGAGCTCTCTGACAAAGGTTTTATCCGTCCTAGCTTTTCACCTTGGGGTGTTCCCGTTTTTTTTGTCAAAAAGAAGGATGGATCTTTTAGGATGTGTATCGATTATCGTGAGCTTAACAAGCTCACCATCAAGAATCGATATTCCCTACCTCGCATCGATGATCTCTTTGATCAATTGCAGGGCGCTTCTTATTTTTCAAAGATTGATCTGTGATCTGGATATCATCAACTTCGTGTGCATGAAGAAGATATTCCCAAGACAGCGTTCCGCACTCGTTATGGGCATTATGATTTCACAGTCATGCCATTCGGTTTGACTAATGCTCCTGCTTTTTTCATGGACTTGATGAATAGGGTCTGCAAGCCTTATTTGGATAAATTCATCATCGTTTTCATTGATGACATTTTGATATATTCTAAGACGCGAGCTAATGATGAGCAACATCTTCGTCTTACTTTGGAACTCCTAAAGAAAGAGCAACTTTTCGCCAAATTCTCCAAGTGTGAATTCTGGCTTAAAGAAGTTCAATTTCTAAGACATATTGTCAACGAACAAGGTATTCATGTAGATCCCTCCAAGATCAGTGCGATTAAGGATTGGGATACGCCTACTACTCCTACTGAAGTTCGTTCTTTTCTTGGTCTTGCGGGTTATTATCGCCGCTTCATTGAAAATTTCTCAAAGACTACAGTTCCTCTAACTGCTCTAACTCAGAAGAACAAGCCATTTGATTGGGGATTCAAGCAAGAGGAAGTGTTTCTGACTTTGAAACAAAAACTTTGTGACGCGCCTGTTCTGACTATGCCCCAGGGCAATGACGATTTCGTCGTTTATTGCGATGCATCTAAATTAGGTCTTGGCTGCGTCCTGATGCAAAGAAACAAAGTCATAGCATACGCATCAAGACAGTTGAAGATACATGAGAAGAACTACACCACTCATGATCTTGAGTTGGGTGCAGTTGTCTTCGCTCTTAAGATTTGTAGACACTATTTGTACGGTACAAAATGTGTGGTTTTCATGGACCAGAAAAGTCTTCAGCATATCTTCAATCAGAAAGAACTCAACATGAGGCAACGACGTTGGTTGGAACTTCTAAACGAATATGACTGCAAAATTCGCTACCATCCTGGTAAGGCGAACGTCGTAGCCGATGCTTTGAGTCGCAAGGAACATACTAAGCTTCATTGTGTTCGTGTTCAATCTGATATTCAAGCTCAATCCGATATCCAAGCACGCATTTCTCAGGCTCAACACACTTGTGTTTCACAAGGTTTGATGGATAAGGAATTTCCTTATCACATAACACCTGCTCTTGAACTGAAGGACAATGGATCGTATTACTTCATGGACCGTTTGTGGGTCCCAAGCCAAGATAATCTTCGTACCTTGCTTATGAATGAAGCCCATAAGTCTCGTTATTCTATTCATCCTGGCTCAGATAAGATGTATAAGGATCTTCATATTCAGTATTGGTGGCCTGGTATGAAAAAAGACATTGCCTTATATGTATCAAAATGCCTTACTTGTCTTAAAGTTAAGGCTGAACATCAGTGTCCTTCTGGTTTATTGGAGCAACCAGAGATCCCGGTTTGGAAATGGGAAAACATTACTATGGATCTCATTACTAAACTTTCGCGCACAAAGAAAGGTCGTGATGCCATCTGGGTAGTTGTTGATCGTCTTACTAAGTCAGCGCATTTCTTGCCAATCCCTGAGGATTTTTCGGCTGACAAACTTGCTAAAATCTATGTGGATGAAATTGTAGCTCGACATGGTGTTCCTTTGAACATCATTTCTGACAGAGATGCTTGTTTTATTTCTCATTTTTGGAGAACCATGCAATCTGCTATGGGGACCCAACTTAATCTGAGCATAGCTTATCATCCGCAAATGGATGGTCAGTCCGAAAGAACAATCCAAACTCTGGAGGATATGCTTAGAGCTTGTGTGATCGATTTTGGTGGTAGTTGGGATTCACATCTTCCGTTAATTGAATTCTCCTACAACAACAGTTATCACTCCAGCATCAACATGGCTCCTTTCGAGGCCCTCTATGGTCGAAAATGTCGTTCACCAGTCTGCTGGAATGAGATCGGCGAGGCTCAGCTTACTGGACCTGCCCTCATTTTTAGAGACGGCAGATAAGGTTAAGAAAGTTCGTGATAACCTTCAGACAGCTAGAAGCCGTCAAAAGAGTTACGTGGACCTAAAACGCAAGCTCAACGATTTTCATGTCGGTGATCGTGTATTACTTAAGGTCTCACCTTGGAAAGGTGTGATCAGATTTGGAAAGAAAGGAAAACTTGCACCTAGATACGTTGGACCATTCAAGATCGTCGAAAGAATCGGTAAGGTAGCCTACAGAATTGAGTTACCTCCTGAACTTGGAAATGTTCATCCAACCTTCCACGTGTCCAATCTCAAGAGGTGTTTAGCTGATGAGAACCTCCACATACCGCTTGACGAAATTCGTGTTGATAAAACACTGAAATTTGTTGAGAAACCGGTAGAAATCATGGAACGTGAAGTCAAGTGGCTTAAACGCAAGCGCATTCTTTTGGTCAAGGTTCGCTGGGAATCTAAACGTGGACCCGAGTTTACTTGGGAACGCGAAGATCAAATGAAGGCAAAGTATCCGCATCTTTTTCCACGAGTTTCCTCTAAATAAATTTCGGGACGAAATTTCCACAAGTAGGGGAGACTGTAACATTTGTGCTTGAAATCATTGTGAACAGTTCAGTTATCAATAAAACAATGTTATTTGATCCCAATGTTTGTTTGGTTATGTTTTACATTTTTCATGTTTAGACTTTTGTTCGATTTTAAACTCTACATCGCTTTCAAGAGAATTATACGCAAACTGGTGCGTAAACATACTCAGTTTAATGCGACAAATACTCCGGAACATCAACATATACTTAACATACCTTAAATAACCTTTACATAACTTAGAAATAAGTTTTGAAGGCTTTGGTATGGCAAAAACAAGTTAATTCGCTTACAGGGACTAAACTTGACAAACTGCGAAAGTATGCCAATTTGAACTGTAACAGACATTTCGGAGCATGACCATAAGTTAAACATACCATAAATATCCTTTACATAGCTTAGAAATAGGCTTTGAGGGGTTCGGTATGCTAAAATAAACTTTTGGATCATTCAGGGACTAAAAGTGTCAAAAAGTGCATAAGTTTGCACTTTTGCACATAACTTACGTTCTGAATACATCCGGACATCCAAAAATTTATGTAAGCATCATAATATTATGCCTTAGTGTTTGGCATGAGAAAAATCCATTCGTCACGTCATTCGGATCGTTTTTCGCGCTTATGTGCATTCCGTCGTAATTAAGCGATCATCGCGATCGTACGACCAAATGAACCAACATCCGGCATATTTTTGAGCATGTTTCATGTCCACAATATTTAAGCATCATTTTAGGGCCTTAAAGATGGCTTAACAGGCCTTAAACATGTCGGAAATGGCCTTAAACCACAACAGGGACCTAAACTATCATTTTTGAAAGTTGTTTTCTGGTCAGGACATCTAGGCGGCCCGCGTAAGCCCAGGGTGATCCTTTACGCGGCCCGCGACAACCCTTCAGATCAGCAAAGGTCGTTTTAACTTCTGTAAACAGCTTTCAACCCTCCAAAGGGCAATGTCTCTTGCAAATCTCTGGGGTTGGGGTCATATTATGATACCACAACTTTGCGACCCTTGTACGGATGAGATTCGAGCACGTAAAACGATAAACGATCCTAACGGTCTTGCATATCCTATAAATACCCCCCCCCCATTCTTGTTTAAAACCCACAAATCTGATCTAAAAGCTTTAAGTTGAGGCCATTGCTTCATACCTGAGCTCCTGGATCAAGATTAGCTTTCGGGGACCCTTCGTAAGTGTTCTTTCGTTCTTTTATCGCTTTTCGAGTCCTAAAGTCAAGCTTTGTTTGACTTTCTGCATTGACCAGTTTATGGTCAATTCGTAGTTCGTTTGAACTTCATAACGTGAGCGTGATCACGATGGTTATAGTCCATAGTGACTATACCTACTGATTACCATATTATCTAGGCTCTGTGACGAGTCGTAGTTTCGGCCAAAATGCGCATTCTTGCGTATTTTGTAACCAAACTACTCATAGGTATCAAAACCGTTTGTTTTGATACCAAACCTGTTTTCTAAACTTAGTTAAGCATGTTTTAACATGCTTAGCTCGTCACTTTTAGTTTAGTGCTTATATAGGGTCGTAAGGTAAGCGATCTAAACAATCGCTTATACTTTCGAATTCGACCCGTTTGGTCGATCATTAGGATCCGACCAAAATGCCCTTTTTACGCCAAAATTCATATTAAGCATATGTAACATAACTTTTGATATCTAAACTGATTTGGCAACAATATTAGATATGTTAAGGCATATTTTACTTATCATAGGGCTAGCTAGGCGTTCCGAACGCGTTTTACGCGAACGACGCGTTAAAGTAGCATAAGCTACCTAAACGGGTCGTAATAGGTCGTAAGCACTAAGGTTAGGTTTCATTTTGGTATGTAGGCTTTGTTAAACCATATTACACGAGTCTCCATACTCGTTTGGTTTCGAACCCTCATTCTATCCAATCCTCCGATTTAGGTCCGGTATATTAACATAGTTACCTATATTAGGTGCCGTTTGATATCCGTGATCTCTAGCATTGTTTGGTTGTTACACAAGGATTTCTAAGCAATCTCAAGTGAGTACATAGACCCCTCTTTTACTGTTTTTCAAACATTTTGGGGTGAAACACATGTGCCTACTTGTTACTTTCGTGCTTTCCTGTTTTCACATCATATACTTGCTATGCTCATTAGTACACTATTAGTACATGATTTACATTGCATTGTTTCGCTATGTATGTTTACTTAGCATACTTAGTACATTATTTTACTTTACATTTCTGCTATGTATGTTGAGTGATAGCATGCTAGCACATTGATTTACATGACTTTTCTGCTTTGTATGTTAACTTAGCATACATGGTACATTGTTTTCATATAACATGTTTACATTGGCTATAACATTTGGTTTGCACAAACGGGACTTATATACGTTCATTAACATTAGCTACGCCGCTCGGTAGTAAGTAGTGGTACCATAGGACTTGACAAATCCCATTCCTGACATCCCGGGTTTGTTTGGATGTAAGGAATGACTGAATCCGAAAACATTTCTTTTGATAACCCTGACTTAGGGTTATCCGACTGTCTCAAGGCTTGAATGTATGCGTTAACTTACCATATAAATGTATGTATCAATGTAACAACGCTTTTACCTTACAAAACATAACTTTTTGATATATTCAAAATACTCTGTTTTGTACATTTTCTACATTTGGTTATGTGACAATACTTTATTTACAATACATAACAATTGTTACGCATTACTTGACTACATTTGGACTCTTTAACATTTGCCACGGTTTATACAAAGGACTTTTGACAATTGGTTTAAGCATAGACATTATACATTGTTGGTTGGTTTGAGTGACTTAAGTAACGAGATGTGAGTAGTATAATACAAACATGGTAAATATGCCGCTGGTACTTTTTATACCTAAGTGTTTGTATTATATTACATATCATAGCGTTACTTAAATTATTCCTTTTTGACTTATACATTTTACACAAGTAGCACGTCTTCACAAGGCTTTGGTTTGCAATACAGCTTATTTTATACAACTCATTTTACTTGGTTATTCATTTAACCATACATTATTCTTTTATCTATACATATCATCTGATCTTATCGCTTTTAAATGATTTATGAAACAAAACAATTAACAAGGTTCATGACTGAATTTTATTAAACATTTCTAAATCTTAAGTCATGAATCCTATTTTCACAAAACCTATGTATCTCACAGGCATTTTTATGCTGACGTACCTATTTTCACATGTGTTTTCAGGAGCTTTTGCATAGGACGATGATCTTGACACTAGGGCGGACCTGTGCCTTAGAGACATAAAACGAAGATAGGCTTAGTTTAACTATGATATGTACTCTTGGTTTTCATGTTTAAGACAATGTTACTCTATTGTTGATAAATAAAACGAAACTTCGTATGCCATGGTTGTGAAACAATTAATTCTGTTACAACACTCCCCGACGTTTCCGCCACGTTTGGTTGTTCCACGTGGTCGGGGTGTGACAGTGATCACCCGAAAGGCCTTGAATTTCATCGTTGACGCTTTTAACCCCTCGTACACGAATATGATCATAACTTTCTCATACGATAACGAAACTTTATGAAATTTTTACCACATATTCTAGTGAGCATAATTTATCGTTACAAAGCTTCGGGTCTGCTAAAAGGTCACTCGGATGTATACTTTACACATGTTGACATATTTAGCCCCTGTGGTTTGTAATTCCTCACTTTCTTTCATATTTAGCTTCGTATGATCCATGATTTATTCGTTTGAAGGTATAAACATCTTGTAGGGCTATTTTTAAATATAATTATCCATTGTTGACACTTTGGACCCTTATATTCACATAGTTTCCTTGTTTGTCAACTTTAGTCCTTCTAAAGTATTCTTTCACACGTTCAGAGCTTATGACACCTGTTCATACATTATTGGACATGAATTTTCAAGGTGTTACATCCTCACCCTGTTAAATCTCGTCCTCGAGATTTACGGAAAAAATTGAGGGTATTTCTCTTTCATTGTGGACTCTAATTCCCACGTATATTTAGGACCTCTACGGGAGTCCCATTTCACCTTGACAATAGGCACAAGCTTCCTTCAAAGCTTCTTTACCTGTCGATCCTCAATCGACATAGGTTTTTCCACAAATTTCAAGCTCTCATCTATGTGCACATCTGTATGTGGTATGACTAGCGATTCATCAGCTAGACATTTCTTCAGATTGCAGACGTGGAATACATTATGAATACCACTAAGCTCTTCAGGTAAGTTTAACTTATAAGCCACTGATCCTACACATTCGATGATCTCGAATGGTCCTATATACCTCGGGCTTAACTTACCTTTCTTGCCAAATCGCATCACCCCTTTCCAGGGTGATACCTTGAGCAAAACTTTATCGCCAACCTCAAATTTGAGAGGTTTTCGCCTTTTATCAGCATAGCTCTTCTGCCTATCCTGGGCAGCTTTTAGGCGGTCACGAATCTGGACAATCTTGTCCGTTGTTTCGAAGACTCTATCAGGACCTAATAATTGACTGTCCCCTACTTCTGCCCAGCAGATGGGTGTTCTGCACTTCCTACCATATAGTGCCTCAAAAGGTGCAGCCTGAATGCTGGTATGGTAGCTATTGTTATAGGAGAACTCGACCAATGGTAGATGCATATCCCAACTACCACCTAGATCAATTACACATGCACGCAGCATGTCTTCCAAAGTTTGAATAGTACGCTCACTTTGCCCATCCGTCTGAGGATGGTAAGCTGTTCTAAAATTTAGTTGCGTGCCCAGAGACTGTTGGAAACTCTTCCAAAAATGTGATGTGTATCTAGTATCCCTATCAGAGATAATAGATACTGGTATGCCATGTAAGGATACGATCTTATCCACGTACAATTGGGCTAACATGTCAGAGCTATAAGTCTCTTTAATGGGTAGGAAATGTGTTGACTTAGTCAGTTTATCAACTATGACCCATATAGTATCATTTCCTTTCTTCGTCTTTGGCAATTTGGTGATGAAATCCATCGTCACCATTTCCCATTTCCAAGTGGGAATTTCAGGCTGTTGTAGCAAACCTGATGGCTTCTGATGTTCAGCCTTGACTTGAGCACACGTCAGACATTTAGCTACATAAGAAGCTATAGACTTTTTCAAGCCTACCCACCAATAGTTTGCCTTTAAATCCTGGTACATCTTATTAGCTCCAGGATGAACGGAATATTTGGAACTATGGGCTTCCTTGAGGATAACATCCCGAAGTCCTCCATAAACAGGAACCCATATTCGTCCATTTAACCTCAAAATTCCGTCTTTACCATAGGATAACTGTTCTTCAGTCACTCCTAACTTTTCCTCAGGATAATTAGTTTCTAGCACAGCTTCCTTCTGCGCAGCTAACAACCTTTCATTCAGATTACTCTTTATCTCAATGCGCTTGGCATTGATCCTTAGAGGCTTCACTCTTTCTTTTCTACTTAAGGCGTCTGCGACTACATTGGCCTTCCCTGGATGGTATCTTATCTCACAATCATAATCATTCAGAGTTTCCATCCAGCGTCGCTGCCTCATGTTCAAGTCCTTTTGATTGAACAAGTGCTGAAGGCTTTTGTGATGCGAGAATATCACACATTTAGTCCCATATAGATAGTGCCTCCAAAGCTTTAGTGCAAATACAACGGCACCCAGCTCCAAGTCATGGGTGGTGTAATTCTTTTCGTGTACTTTCAATTGACGTGAAGCGTAGGCAATGACCTTGCCTATCTGCATTAATATACAACCCATCCCGGTGTGTGATGCATCACAATAAACTACAAACTCATCAATTCCATCGGGCATTGCTTAACTTCTGCTTCAAAATATCAAAAGATTCTTGCTGCTTAGGCCCCCAACTGAACATGCTATTCTTGCGAGTGAGTAGAGTCAGGGGTGCTGCAATTCTTGAGAAATTCTCGATAAAGCGTCTGTAATATCCTGCCAATCCTAGGAAACTGCAAATTTCTGTAGGTGTCTTTGGCTCTTGCCAATTCATAATAGCTTCAATTTTCGCGGGATCCACTTGGATACCACGTTCACTGACTACATGTCCAAGGAACTGGACTTCGCGAAGCCAAAATTCACACTTAGAAAATTTGGCATAGAGCTTTTCTTGATGAAGTAGCTTCAGGATACATATAAGATGTTTCTCATGGTCAGCTTGACTCTTAGAGTAGATGAGAATGTCATCGATGAAAACGATAACAAATTTATCCAGATAGGGCTTGCAAACGCGATTCATGAGATCCATGAATGCGGCAGGTGCATTAGTGAGCCCGAAAGGCATCACTAGGAACTCGTAATGACCATAACGAGTCCTAAATGCAGTTTTGTGGACATCTTCATCCTTGACCTTTAATTGATGATAGCCTAACCTCAGGTCAATCTTGGAAAAGTAGCTTGCTCCTTGTATTTGGTCGAACAGATCATCGATCCTGGGCAAAGGATACCTATTATTAATAGTGACCTTATTAAGCTCGCGATAATCAATGCATAAAAGCATGTACCCGTCCTTCTTCTTGACAAACAAGATTGGTACTCCACATGGAGACGAACTAGGTCTAATGAAACCTTTGGCTAGCAAATCATCTAACTGTGTCCTCAATTCCTTCATCTCTGTTGGTGCTAATCTGTAAGGTGCTCTCGCAACCGGTGCAGCTCTGGGGATAATGTCAATTCTGAATTCTACTTGCCTATCTGGTGGCAAACCAGGTAGTTCTTCTGGAAACACTTCAGGGTATTCAGAAATGATGGGAATATCTTCGATCCTGGGCTTCTTCTCGTCAATGGTTACCTGTGCCATATAAATGACACAACCCTTTTTCAGACATCTGGATGCCTTGAGCATAGCCACCTGCTCAGGCAATCCGTGTTGGGTATCTCCCTGAATGGTAAGTGGTTCACCAGACGGAGTCTTGATCACCACTTGTTTCTTGTTGCACACAATCTGGGCTTGGTTATGTGATAACCAATCCATGCCTATCACTATATCAAAGCCGGCTAGCTTAAAAGGTAACAAGGACAGAGGAAAAGAGTGGTTCCTAATGGATAAGACACATCCATCTACAGTTGAAACTGTTTCTATGGTTCCATCAGTTAATTCCACTTCATATTTAACACTTAATGTTTTAACAGGTAATTTCAATAACTCACAAAACTTATTATCTACAAAGGATTTATCTGCTGCAGAATCAAAAAGTATCCTTGCATAGATATCATTTATGAGGAAGGTACCTATTATCACGTTGTCGTTCTGAATAGCTTCCTGAGCATTCATCTGGAAGACCCTAGCGTTGGTCTTCTTACCCTCCTCAGCCTTCTTCGCAAGCTTTGTGCAGTTGGTCCTAAGATGCCCCTTTTCATTACAGTTATAGCATGTAGCATCCTTGATTTTCTTACAATCCAATGCCTTGTGGTCTAATGACTTGCAAATCCCACACGTTTTCGGCTGGGACTGGGATTTCGATTCATACATGCACCTCCCAAAATGTTGCTTCTTACAAACTTTGCACTTGGGTTTATCACCTGTCTGTTGATCACCTTTCTTAGATCCCGACCCATTCTTGTGGTCGTTGTTTCCCTTGCACTTCTTATCGGAGCGTCGTGAACCGTCATCTTCGCGTTTCCTTTTCTCGGCATCCGCATTTCTCAGCGATCTCTGTCTAACTGTGTGACATCTGTGCCTCCAAGACCATCGAACAAATACCAAAACAATGAAATATTGTATTTCATACTTGGAAATTGTATAAATATGTGTATCGTTTGTACATATCAATTCTCGTTCGATTTCAAGCTCTAAATCGCTTTCTAGAAAGTTATACGCAAACTGGTGTGTAAACGCAGTCAGTTTAATGCGACAAACACTCCGGAATAGTGAAATAGGCTTAACATACCTTAAATAACCTTTACATAACTTAGAAATAAGTTTTGGATGGTTTGGTATGCCGAAATCAAGTTTGTTCAATCGCAGGGACTATTTGTGTCAAACTGCGAAACTATACCGATTCGTATGGTGTGGAACAGTCCGGAACTTGATCATAAGTTAAACATACCATAGATAACCTAAAAATGGCTTAGAAATAAGCTTTGATAGGTTCGGTGTGCGAAAACATGCTTATATGATCTTACAGGGACTAAAAGTGTCAAAAACGGCGTAAGTTTGCATTTTCGCGCGTATCTTACGTTCTGGACACATCTGGACATCCAAAATTTTTGTACACACTAAAATATTTTTATTTTAGTGATCGCCATGCAAAAATTCCATTCGTCGCTTAATTTGGATCGATTTTGCGTTCGTTACGACTTCCGTCGTAATTAACCAAACAACGCAATTTTACGATCAAACGAACCGACATCCGAGATATTTTTGAGCATGTTTTGAGTCCCCTATGCTTTAACTTCATTTTAGAGCCTTGAAATGAGGTTAACGGGGTTTAAACGCATCGAAAAAGGCTTTAAACACGTGCAGGGACCATTTCTGCCATTTTTGAAACTTTGCTGAATCAGACACATGGTAGCGTAGCGCGAGCACCTCCTGCCTATGCCGTCGCGCTACGCGAGCATCACATCTGGGCAGAAAGTCTGTTTTCAGCAACAGTTTGTAAATTCAGGGGCCAATCTTGCAATTTCTTTGTGTGGTAACCAAGTTACCACCTCTCCAAGGCTTTGCACCTGCTCCTAACACTTGTATGGATGAGATTTATTGCTTAATGGCTAAACAAACCACTTGTGATGATCTTGTTCATCACCAACAAGTATAAATAGCCAAGCCATCCATTGTTTCATTTGCTCATTCCTCATTTCCTCCCTTCTTATCTGCTTTGGAGCTCTCTCAACTGATTTGGGACTTGTCTTCTTTGTAGAAAAGATAGCAAGGACTATTGTGAGCCTTCTTTCATTCTTTTTCTTGCTTTTTCCTTATGTAGTGCAGAAAGTCAAACGTTTGGCCAACAGTTTGACTTTCGGTTTTGACCATCAATTGGTCAAGTCAAAGTTCAATTGAACTTTGACACGTGATTGTAATCACGATAGTTATAATCCTTCGCGATTATAACCGCTGATTACCACGTTATCTAGTTGTAGTGTCGAGTCAAAGTTTCGGTCAAAATGCGTTTTAGCACGCATTTTGCAACGGAACTACTTTAGGGTATCAAAACACTTTGTTTTGATACCAAATCAGTAGGTTAGACATGTTTTGACATGTCTAACTCGGCACTATTAGTTTGTGCTTGTTTAGGGTCGTAAGATAAGCGGTCTAAACAACCGCTTATACTTCCGAACCCGACCCGTTTGGTCGATCTTTGGATCCGACCAAGCTTAGTTAGTGATCATAATTACATAGGGAATAACCACTGAGGTTATACCTTATGATCACGTAGGATCGGTTAGTCATTTGCTAGTTAGCTTGTATGCCCATAGGAAATGACCAAAATGCCCTTTTGAAGCTAGAATCCGTAATTTGACTATGTGAACATATTTTTGACTTGTAATCTGATTTAGTAACATGTTTAGGGATAATTGGGCATGTAAGACTTGGCATAGCACATAGATTACCGTCCGAACATAGTTTTACGCTAACGACGCATTATAGTGGCTTATGTTACCATAATGGGTCGAAACGGGTCAAAAGCACTTAGGTAGGCTTTCCAATCAGAATGTAGGGACTATTAAATCATACCATATGAGTTCAATTACTCATTTGATTTATAGAACCTCAATCTATCCTATCTCCCGATTTAGGTGTCGATTTATTTATCTAGCAATCCGATACTAGGTACCACTTGATTCCTTGATTGCCCGTGCATCGATAGTTCACAAAATCAAGGATACCCTACAATCTCAAGTGAGTACATAGTTCCCCTATTTTACTGTTTTCAATTGTTTTGGGGTGAATCATATGTACAAAACGATTTTCAAGGTTTAAACGATGATTTCAAAAACGACTAAGATGGTTTATACAAAACTAATAACGATTTCAATAAGGTGAACAAGACTTGTTGGTTGTAATTACATAACGAATGACATTCATTAGCTCTGATCAAGCCGACCAGTATTAGGTTATGGTACCATAGGATCTGACAAATCCCGTTATCAGACTACACCCATGGTTATGTGTGGGGGTTATCTAGGTAACGACCGAACCTGATGATTGTTAACTTACCCTTTGGTGGTTTGTTAATACGAAACGAGAAACGAGTTAAACGAGTCACGAAGGTTTGAATGTTGTTAACGAGACGACCAAAAGTATTTTTCACTATTAAAACGAATACGATTTTGGGTCGAGTTAAACGATTTGAAACGAGATACACAATTTGAAACGAGATAAACGAATTAAACGATTGGCTTTGGGTAGTGATTAAATAATGGGATGGGTGTAGTATGATAGAATCATGGTAGATACGCCGCTGGTACTTCATATATATAAGTGATTCTATCATATTACATTGCGTGTCATTATTTAGTGCACTTGGGAAAACGATTTGAAACGATATCACACAACGAGGTTTTCGAAACAATATAAACCATACGAGTTTTATTAACGAGCTTTTACGAGATGTTTCCAAATTATTTTACTAAAACAAATGTTTTTGGGTTAAGACTCATGGCTACGAGATTTTATAAACTATAACTAATTTGATTTGAGTTGGTTAATTAGGTTGCAACACACTTTTCAAAACGAGGTTTGTATTTTTGACTCTTGTAGTCTAACGAGGTACTGCAACATATAAACGAGCCATGAATCCAATACTCCCACAAAACCTATGTACTCGCCAGCAATTTCTTTGCTGACTTTACTTTTTACATATGTTTCAGGTGATATTGCTTGATGTTGCTTGCTAGGAAGTTTGTGTCACATAGGACCTGGACGAGGCCTTAGTGACTTAAAAACAGTCATAACAATATGTAGTTAGTTTGTTTTGATTTAAAGACAATGTACATTACATAATAATTCAATAAAACAAAACATTTGGTTACCATGGTTGTGAAACAATAATTCTGTTGCAACACTCCCCGACGTTTCCGCCACGGTTTGTTGTTTTAACGTGGTCGGGGTGTGACAGAAGAGTTGGTATCAGAGCCAATGGATATAGGGAATTAGGTTATTAGTAATGCTTTGACCTAGACTATAACTTTAGGACCCTAACACAAGTTTACTTGTGTTTAGATTTTAAAACAATACCGTCACCTATCCTTAGGTGATAACCACAACGAGAACACAATAACGAATCCGCTTCGAAAATTAATCATCTATCCTTAGATGATTGATTACTAGGTTTTGAACCTTCTATTATAAGGTTTTGAACCCTTCCAGTCTGATTCATCTTTGGCTTTGTGCCTTTCGAGTTTTCAAAATCTCGTCAAAGTTTGAGTCTAAATAATGTGAACACGTGCAAACTGGAAGAGTGAATGCCTGTACCCTGAGTTTTCTGTCTAAGGCTAGAGTGTTCGTACAAATCCGCATTATCGGACCAGTCACTCTTACCTGGGAACTCTTGGGGTGAGTGTTCACTTATAGGCGAGCATGTCTTCGCGATACATTATTTTGACCTATTTACTTTGATTTGTCACTGCGTGTCGTTTGTTTGTTCGAGGTAACGAACGAATGATCGCCTTCCTTGTGTTTTGTCGATGTTTTCAATACCTCTTTTGTTTCCCCAATTGTCGACCTCACTCGTTTCCCATGTTTCCTTTTTAGACAATGCCTCCACGACGCGATACTCAAACCGATGCTCGAACTTATACTGCTGAGGAACTCGCAGCCCTTGTCTCTCAACAAATGGCTGCTGTGCTTCCAGGCATTGTGACCCAAATCCACGAGCTATACAATAACAATAATAACAACAACAATGCACCGTGTAATTTTAAAAATTTCAATTCTGCGAAGCCGCTTAAGTTTTCTGGGTCACAAGGAGCAACCGCACTCCTGCAATGGTTTGAGAGTATCGAGAGCACATTCAGACATGTGCAGTGTCCGAATGCGCGCAAAGTTGAGTTTGCTTCAAGCGTATTTGAGAAGCGAGCTCTTATATGGTGGAACGGAGTGATGCGTGATAGGGGTGCCGAAGTGGCACTAGCACAGACTTGGGATGAGCTCCGAGCTCTCATGATGAGAGAGTTCTGTCCCCGACACGAGATTCGAGTGTTGGAACGAGAATTTGACGATTTGAAACAAATCGGGGGAGAACACCGTGCTTATACGGATCGATTTGAGGAGCTTAGTTTGTTGTGTCCCACGATGGTTACCCCGTTGGATAAGGCAATTGAGAGGTATATCGATGGTTTACCCGACTCCATTCAGGACATCCTGACTGGCGTTAATCCTACTACCGTTCGTCAAGCGATCGAGTTGTCTGCTACCCTGACTGAATCTCAAGTCAGGAAGGGTAAACTCACCCGCAAGGGTGATAAAAAGAAGTCAACCGATTCTGAAAAGGGTAAGGGTGAAAAGCAGGATGAGGCATCAAAGAAATCAAGGAAGCGCAAGGCTTCCCAAAACTTTGCTGTCACCAATCCAACTGCTCAGAACCCTCAGAACCCACCGACTCAACCTCCTGCAAAGAAAGCATATGCTGGTACCGCACCTCACTGCACTCGATGTAATGGTCACCATGTTGCCCAACAGGCCTGTAAACAGTGTGCTACGTGTGGTAGGCTTGGGCATTTGGCCAATACTTGTCGTTTTGGTCAAAATCAGGCTGCCCAGGTCCCAGCACAAGCTCAAGGGAACGCTGCGAGATTCCCACCTGGTTCATGTTTCAATTGCGGAGAAATGGGTCATTTTCGCAACAATTGCCCGAGATTGGTAAATGCGAATGCGAATGTTAATCCAAATCCGAACGCGAACGCGAATGTAATTCCCGCTCGTGGACGAGTGTTTAACATCAACGAGGCGATCGATGATGCAGCTTTAAACAATTAGTATTTTGTATTTCTTCTGGTTGTTATCTTTTAAACATTTAACAGACAATGCGGTTGTTATATAAATAAAATTTGTGGTTTTATTTTAAACTACTGCAATTGCATGAATGTTTGAAGCAACCTTGTAATGTCAACACAAAGACAAGCTGCTCGTGTGGTTCTGTCAATCCCATGATCACTTGTGATCTCCCCTAGAACCTTAAACGCTCATTTCTTTTAAAAACCCATTGTTATTTGAGAAAAGGATTCATCTGTCCGAGCTTTTTCACCTTGGGGAGCTCCTGCCCTCTTTGTGAAAAGGAAAGATGGATCTTTTTGTATGTGTATCTATTATCGTAAGCTTGATAAGCTTACCATCAAGAACCGAATTCCTATTAAGATCTTCCTATCTTCATAGTTAGACTCTTGGAAATATTTAAAGTGCCAAATAAAATCCACGGATTGGATTCCTGGTGTACTTTAAATACCCGGGTCCAAAGATAACAAATTAAAGGTCGAATTAATCAATTATGCGATTTTGTGATTATGTGTTTATGTGTTCTCCTTTGTGTTTTGTGCGATCCGATTTTGTTTTCGAAATCCTCATAGAATCTCCCATATCTTCATATGAGGGATTCATAGTACGATATTCAAAGGTACTACCTTAAATCCTTAATGGGCTTCTACGTGGTAGTTAAGACCCTTGGATTATATAAGTGCCATTTCATATTTCGAAAAAGACCCCTTGAGTGGTCTAGTTAAAGATTGATTCAACATCTAGTCAAGAATGATATGTGATATAGCTGGAAAGACTTCTAGGTAGTCTATTTTAAAAGATCATTTATTGATCTAAAGGACTCAATGATGGTCTAGTCACGCTCATCACAGGTTCGTTCATTTGGTTCCTCCCTACACATTATCAAATACACTGTGTGGACTATGCAAGGAATTACGTAATTATGGACGCGTACATAATTATGAAATTCAGTGCACGGAAACCACAGTAAGATTTATCATGTGTAAGAACTGATAGTGGCAACAAAGACGGAATGTGAACGATGTAATAGAGGTACGGTGGACGCACCAATGACACTTCATATACTTGTATATAAGTGTCCCTCTTACACCGCAAGCATAATGTTATTAAAGTTACTAGAAGTTCAGAACCCAACCAGTATTGTCTTATCTTTCCGACTTCATGTTTCGAGCTCTCACAAGTTTCCTCTGATTAAATTTCGGGACGAAATTTCCTGAAGTAGGGGAGACTGTGACACCTGTGCCTCCAAGACCATCGAACAAATACCAAAACAATGAAATATTGTATTTCATACTTGGAAATTGTATAAATATGTGTATCGTTTGCACATATCAATTCTCGTTCGATTTCAAGCTCTAAATCGCTTTCTGGAAAGTTATACGCAAACTGGTGTGTAAACGCAGTCAGTTTAATGCGACAAACACTCCGGAATAGTGAAATAGGCTTAACATACCTTAAATAACCTTTACATAACTTAGAAATAAGTTTTGGATGGTTTGGTATGCCGAAATCAAGTTTGTTCAATCGCAGGGACTATTTGTGTCAAACTGCGAAACTATACCGATTCGTATGGTGTCGAACAGTCCGGAACTTGATCATAAGTTAAACATACCATAGATAACCTAAAAATGGCTTAGAAATAAGCTTTGATAGGTTCGGTGTGCGAAAACATGCTTATATGATCTTACAGGGACTAAAAGTGTCAAAAACGGCGTAAGTTTGCATTTTCGCGCGTATCTTACGTTCTGGACACATCTGGACGTCCAAAATTTTTGTACACACTAAAATATTTTTATTTTAGTGATCGCCATGCAAAAATTCCATTCGTCGCTTAATTTGGATCGATTTTGCGTTCGTTACGACTTCCGTCGTAATTAACCGAACAACGCAATTTTACGATCAAACGAACCGACATCCGAGATATTTTTGAGCATGTTTTGAGTCCCCTATGCTTTAACTTCATTTTAGAGCCTTGAAATGAGGTTAACGGGGTTTAAACGCATCGAAAAAGGCTTTAAACACGTGCAGGGACCATTTCTGCCATTTTTGAAACTTTGCTGAATCAGACACATGGTAGCGTAGCGCGAGCACTTCCTACCTATGCCGTCGCGCTACGCGAGCATCACATCTGGGCAGAAAGTCTGTTTTCAGCAACAGTTTGTAAATTCAGGGGCCAATCTTGCAATTTCTTTGTGTGGTAACCAAGTTACCACCTCTCCAAGGCTTTGCACCTGCTCCTAACACTTGTATGGATGAGATTTATTGCTTAATGGCTAAACAAACCACTTGTGATGATCTTGTTCATCACCAACAAGTATAAATAGCCAAGCCATCCATTGTTTCATTTGCTCATTCCTCATTTCCTCCCTTCTTATCTGCTTTGGAGCTCTCTTAACTGATTTGGGACTTGTCTTCTTTGTAGAAAAGATAGCAAGGACTATTGTGAGCCTTCTTTCATTCTTTTTCTTGCTTTTTCCTTATGTAGTGCAGAAAGTCAAACGTTTGGCCAACAGTTTGACTTTCGGTTTTGACCATCAATTGGTCAAGTCAAAGTTCAATTGAACTTTGACACGTGATTGTAATCACGATAGTTATAATCCTTCGCGATTATAACCGCTGATTACCACGTTATCTAGTTGTAGTGTCGAGTCAAAGTTTCGGTCAAAATGCGTTTTAGCACGCATTTTGCAATGGAACTACTTTAGGGTATAAAAACACTTTGTTTTGATACCAAATCAGTAGGTTAGACATGTTTTGACATGTCTAACTCGGCACTATTAGTTTGTGCTTGTTTAGGGTCGTAAGATAAGCGGTCTAAACAACCGCTTATACTTCCGAACCCGACCCGTTTGGTCGATCTTTGGATCCGACCAAGCTTAGTTAGTGATCATAATTACATAGGGAATAACCACTGAGGTTATACCTTATGATCACGTAGGATCGGTTAGTCATTTGCTAGTTAGCTTGTATGCCCATAGGAAATGACCAAAATGCCCTTTTGAAGCTAGAATCCGTAATTTGACTATGTGAACATATTTTTGACTTGTAATCTGATTTAGTAACATGTTTAGGGATAATTGGGCATGTAAGACTTGGCATAGCACATAGATTACCGTCCGAACATAGTTTTACGCTAACGACGCATTATAGTGGCTTATGTTACCATAATGGGTCGAAACGGGTCAAAAGCACTTAGGTAGGCTTTCCAATCAGAATGTAGGGCCTATTAAATCATACCATATGAGTTCAATTACTCATTTGATTTATAGAACCTCATTCTATCCTATCTCCCGATTTAGGTGTCGATTTATTTATCTAGCAATCCGATACTAGGTACCACTTGATTCCTTGATTGCCCGTGCATCGATAGTTCACAAAATCAAGGATACCCTACAATCTCAAGTGAGTACATAGTTCCCCTATTTTACTGTTTTCAATTGTTTTGGGGTGAATCATATGTACAAAACGATTTTCAAGGTTTAAACGATGATTTCAAAAACGATTAAGATGGTTTATACAAAACTAATAACGATTTCAATAAGGTGAACAAGACTTGTTGGTTGTAATTACATAACGAATGACATTCATTAGCTCTGATCAAGCCGACCAGTATTAGGTTATGGTACCATAGGATCTGACAAATCCCGTTATCAGACTACACCCATGGTTATGTGTGGGGGTTATGTAGGTAACGACCGAACCTGATGATTGTTAACTTACCCTTTGGTGGTTTGTTAATACGATACGAGAAACGAGTTAAACGAGTCACGAAGGTTTGAATGTTGTTAACGAGACAACCAAAAGTATTTTTCACTATTAAAACGAATACGATTTTGGGTCGAGTTAAACGATTTGAAACGAGATACACGATTTGAAACGAGATAAACGAATTAAACGATTGGCTTTGGGTAGTGATTAAATAATGGGATGGGTGTAGTATGATAGAATCATGGTAGATACGCCGCTGGTACTTCTTATATATAAGTGATTCTATCATATTACATTGCGTGTCATTATTTAGTGCACTTGGGAAAACGATTTGAAACGATATCACATAATGAGGTTTTCGAAACGATATAAACCATACGAGTTTTATTAACGAGCTTTTACGAGATGTTTCCAAATTATTTTACTAAAACAAATGTTTTTGGGTTAAGACTCATGGCTACGAGATTTTATAAACTATAACCAATTTGATTTGAGTTGGTTAATTAGGTTGCAATGCACTTTTCAAAAGGAGGTTTGTATTTTTTACTCTTGTAGTCTAACGAGGTACTGCAACATATAAACGAGCCATGAATCCAATACTCCCACAAAACCTATGTACTCGCCAGCAATTTCTTTGCTGACTTTACTTTTTACATATGTTTCAGGTGATATTGCTTGATGTTGCTTGCTAGGAAGTTTGTGTCACATAGGACCTGGACGAGGCCTTAGTGACTTAAAAACAGTCATAACAATATGTAGTTAGTTTGTTTTGATTTAAAGACAATGTACATTACATAATAATTCAATAAAACAAAACATTTGGTTACCATGGTTGTGAAACAATAATTCTGTTGCAACACTCCCCGACGTTTCCGCCACGGTTTGTTGTTTTAACGTGGTCGGGGTGTGACAAACTGCGTCCAGCGTGAGGGACAGAGATATGTCAGCTGCTGATATGAATGTAGCGGGCCGAGAGGCCTTGACACTTGCTTTTATTTCTGGGGCCAGACCCCCAATGAAACGGGCTATCCTTTTAGGTTCAGGTGTCACAAGGTAAGGAACTAACCTTGACATGGTATTAAAGCTCGTGAGATAAGCCTGGCAATCCAGGTTTTTCATAACCAGAGATAAAAAATCATACTCTATCTTTTCAACCTCGTGTTGAGGACAGTAGTTCTCCTTGATGAGAGCGACGAATTGATTCCATGACATGTTATACATCGGAATCTTCCCAGTAGCCTGAATTAATGACCTCCACCAGGCCAGGGCTTCACCTTTGAAAGACTGGGATACAAACTTCACAATATCCCTCTCAGCACAACCACTAATGTCCACTACAGTGTCCATTTCATCCAGCCAAGTCATGCAATGCACTACCCCTTTCTCCCCAGTAAAATCTCGGGGTTTACAAGACACAAAGTATTTGTACGTACAGGACTTGGTGCGTGGTGCATCATCAAACACTATCTTCTTGGGTGGAACACTGTTATGGTTTGAGGAGTGTCTATCATCATCTTTCTTAGACTCATCTTTCTTAGATGACGGCTTGCTGTGAGCCTCCGAGTGAGTCTTAGACTTGGTGTGCGGTGTAGACATGGTCCTACTGTGAGTCCCACTATACTCATTATATTGCCGCTCTAAGGCCTTGGTGATAGCATTATCGACGTGTGCTTGCAGTTCTGCACTGGTTATATGTATCTTGGCATTCTCGTGGTTCTCCACCGGACTCACCTCGTCCGACCCCGCCATGTAGCTTCAATTGCTACATATAGAAAATAATGGGCAAGGTTTTATTTAGAAGCTTTTACAGAATTTTATAATTTATTAACCATGGTTTTAATAGCCATCTCTGGTTAATTTGTTAATCATTTCTTTATTCAGGACCTTTATTATAATCCTGTATTACAATTAAACATTAGCATAAAAAGCTTAGTTATAAGGACAATTTTAATTTATAACCAGGATTTTCACAGAATCGAGGTATTCGGATCTGAATCACAGTTCATTACCCTTTTCTAGACAGGGAGTTGCAGACTTCTACTGTCTCTTAGTCCCAGAGGACGTTAATTATTACCCGTAGGCACTTCATCCTCAAAGGATGGTTATACAGTTACAGGGAATTTAAATTAACCCAATTTTAAAGACGGCCTGTGTGATTTTTACTGCATCACAATTTGCCCAGCATGCTAACATACTTACATATGTTAACAAAATTTTTGAATCTTTTGGACAGGTTCTACCATCTTGGCCATGTCTACAATGACACGTGGCTAGGTTTTACCCCTAAGATTCTCTTTTAATATTAAACGCAGATCAATCCTAAATTGAGATGTTAGTTATGGATCTGAATCTAATTATGGAGATACCATCTTGGCCTTGTCTTAAAATGACACATGGCTAGGTCTTGTCTCTTTTTAGATTTTTGCCATTTCATAATAATGGTAGATCTTTTACAGGAATGTTATTTTCTTTTCATTTATTTTATGCTTATAATTTAACAATAAGTAATCATGAAAATTTAAATTTAAAACATTCCATTAATAAGAATTAAACAGTACAACATTTGCCCTAAACGGGACTTCTACAAAATAACATGCCCGCGCAGGGGCGAAATACAACCAAACAAACCCACGCAGGGGTTAACTAAAAGACATGCCCACGCACGGGCAGAATACTAAAAGACAAGCCCACGCAGGAGCTGAATACAGAAACAAAAAGTCCACGCAGGGACTGGATTACAACCAAATAAAATAAACAACAAAGGTCTTCAATGACCCCTTCTTTTGGACTTCCCTTTGAGCAAGTCTGACATGCCCTTGAAGAAGCCTTGTCGTTCTCTGCGGTCTTCTCGAACCTCCTGCTCAACTTGGTTCAACCTATCGAGAACCTCTTGTTGGCGTTCAGGTGGGATCAGTTGCGGCTGCGGCGGCTGCTGATACTGAGGTTGAGGAGATGGCGGGTGCTGGTACATATATGGAGGGTACCCAGTGGTCCAAGGACCACCATAGGGCCCCTCAGGGTGACGAGCATTGTAGTCCCACGCCTCCTGATACGGGTCCACATTAGCATAGTTGAAGCTGTTGTGGCCCGGCAGCTCAAACGGGTTATATGCCGCTGAACCGACATAAGCAGGGATTGGGTTATCAAAACCAAATGGTGGCGCCACAGGCACAGAGTGTACCTCCGAGACAGGGTTTGATGGTCCCCCCATCTGCGGTTCTTCTTCTTCTTGGAGTGGCAGGTAGTGACTGCCACTCGAGGGCTGAGGAGTGTTGATGCGGACTCCTGCTCGCACGGACATCTGTGCGTTTGACCTTCTCCGCCTAGGTGGCTCCTGCTGTGGTTGCTCAACTCGTGGTGGTGGTGGCGGTGTGACTGCCACAAATCGAGAATCCTCGGAAGCATCCTGCTGCTGTTGCTGCTGGTACAGAGACGAGTGATGAGAGGGGTTAAAATACCAATCAATCTGCCTGAACCTTGCCTCGTAGCTGTCCGGACCGCGGTAAGGTGATCCGTGAAATGAGGACCCATCTGAGATCTCGATGGGATGGTTCGGGGTCCCGATCGCAGGCTCCACGGGATCCGTGTCCTCATCCATGTCATTTTCACCCGAGAAGTGATCCTCCGGTCCTAGCGGGTTGAAACCCACAGGTTCTTAATATAATTAGCCGGGTTGAACCAGCTATGGAAGGCGGGAGTGGAGTCGCCAAACGAATGATGCGAGTTGGATCGCTACAAGGGTATGAAAGAGGCTTGAGGGTTATTAGGCTCGTTCTCAGACCGAGGCCCGAAAGAGTGTAAGTACGAAGGTGAAGAGCTTAGGGAGACAGATCGCCTCCCGGGTTCTATGTACGTCCTCCATGGCTCCTGCGGACTCGTGCTCATTCTAATCGAAGGGGTACGCCGTATAAGGGAAAATAAGTTAAATGCATTTACCTGAGCTAAATATAAATTTAATCCCAGCCGTATCAAATCAGCAAGTACAGATAGCTTTTACTGGGCTCCTATATCTAGAATGAAGGTTTTTAATAACCTATTAGAATCCTAACGGGTCTTTTAGTTTAGCCTAAGCTTAGACCGGTTAGTTTTAAAAGAAGATTACGGTTTAGACGCACGATAAGGCGAAGAACGTTTTAGAATGTGGTTTTGACCCGACAAGCTTGCATACTTGTTTAATATGGGTAACTTAGTCACATTCTGGATTTTGAGACAGAAATGATATGGTTTGACCCGTTTCGGCTAAAATGGGTAAACTAGTTACATAAGCCGATCCGAACGCGTAAAGTGCGTAACGAGTAACCATAAGAGTCATATACAAGTTTCCTAAGTTAATATGCCTTAAACATGTTGTGATATCAGTAAGATACCTTCCATTATGCCCCAAATGGTTTTAAACCCAAACTATGCCTCATAAGGGCATTTTGGTCATTTTAAAGGGTGTAAAAGAGTTTAAATAATAACCTGGGTTACAGGTCTGATTAAATCAGTAAATATACTTATTTTAATAAGTAATAACAGTAGGGTATCATATATATGTGAAATTTATTACTTATAACCATACTATGCTCCGTAGGGGCATTTTGGTAATTTCACATAGGACTAAAAGGTCAAAACGGGAATTCTGAGTTAAAATATTTGCCTACTGTTAGAATATAAAAATTTACTGAATACATCAGTAGGTTTCAACCCCATATGCTTAAAAAGGTTCTAGTACATACTTATGCGTTAAAAACGCTTAAAAAGGCGATTTGGAGCCATTTCCGGGTTTTATATAAAAGCTGACAGAAGGCTCAAAATAATTTATTTAACATATTGAATCAGTAGAAAAAAGTTTGGGGTCAATAGGCTTTATAAAACTCATTTTATAGCCCAAAAGGGCAAAACCGGCATTAGCCGAATTAAGCTTAGAACACTAAGTTATGCTCAGCCTAAAATTGAATAAAAATCTTTAAAATTCCCAAAATATTATTTTATATCAGTAGGTATAAGGTTTTGTATAAAAATTTGGGTTTAGATAGGCTATATGCAATTTACGTCATTTAATTACCAAAGAAGCTTCTAATTACGCTAATGAGCATAACTCTTAATCTATACCTCAAACTGATGTCAAATTTTAGGTGCAAGTTTATAAATTAGTAGCTAAGGTGTCTACCCTTTTACATTTTCAAAAATCATATTTTAAGGTCATTTGGTGTAACACCTCGAAATTTTGCGTCCAATAAAGTATTGACACGTGTCATAAGTTTACACGTGGTATTAAATACTAAATAAAGGACTAAAGTTGACAAACATTAAAAGTATGCGAACTCGAGGGTTAAAAATGTCAACAAGGGATAATTATACTGTACAGTAACCCTAAATGATGCTCGTACCTTCAAACGAATGAATCATGGATCGTACGGAACGAAATGTGGAACAAAGTGAGAGATTACAAACTACAGGGGTTAAATGTGTCAACATTGTTAAGTTATACCTCTGAGTGATCCAATAACATACCCGAGGCTTTGTAACAGTAAATTACGCTCACTAGATGTCACACCCCGATTTCCACGTGTCACCGGTGGGCCCGGTGTGGGGTACAGTGACGTAGTTGGCATCGTCATAGACAATCAACACAATATAATAATGTACAGCGGAAGCAGAATAGATACATTTCAACTTTTAAATAATGTGCAATAATAAATATCACAGTAGTTGAAACGGATCCACAGGCGGATCAAATAAAAATAAGAATAAATAGTTCAACAGATATTTGTCGTCCGAGCTTGCGAGACTATAGTGGACGCTCTTAGGAAAACAGCCAGCCTATTTTCGTATAGTACCTGTACTTAACCTTTTGGGAAAATACGTCAGTTTACACTGGTAAATACAAATCAACCGACTCATTTTGAAAATGATTTAAAATTGATTTAAATGCACAAGGCATAACTATTTTTTTATTAACTTGGGATAAGTATATAATATAAACTTGTGAACGATTTACATGCACTCGTATCTTTGATGGCCCGGGATCTGTTGTCCGGGCTAAGAATTAAATGACACACCACATTAAAGAGTTATACACGCCGAGTGTACGCCTACACCCCGTGCTCTGGTCGTGGCCATCTCGTAAGATAATGCCAAGGATATCCGGGACACGGTCAATAACCCCCCAAAGCCTAAAGTAAGACAAGACTGTTTAAACGAGTCGCACAAGCTATTCAAGACTGTACACCCATAAGGTGCAGGACTTGTGCGCCCGATCAAGCGGTATTTTAAATACCGTACCCCAAGCCCGTATAGGGAAAATAAGTCAAAATGTATTTACCTGAGCAAGTATGTAACACAATCGGTAAGTGTGGTAGCTTTTACTGGGCCTCCTAATCTGGAACAAAGGTTTATAATAACCTATTAGATTTCTAGCGGGTCTTTTATTTGAGCCTAAGCTTGACCGGTTAGTTTAAGGACGATACGGTACAAGCGCACGATTAAGCGAAAGACCGGATAGAATGTGATTTAGACCCGACAAGTTTAAATACTTGTATAATATGGGTATACTAAATACATTCTGGATTTTGAGATAAAAATGATAACGGTTGACCCGTTTCGGTCAATTTACGCAAACTAGTTACGTAAACCGAACCGAACACAAAAAGGGCGTTACGGGTAGCCAAAAGAGTCAAATGCAAGTTTCCTGATATAATATGCTTTACATATGATATGACATCAGTAAGTTATGTTCTATATTGCCCGGAATCATTTTAAACTCAATTTATGCCTTAGAAGGGCATTTTGGTCATTTAAAAGGTTATAAAAGAGTAAAATTAGAAGTCTGAGTTTCGGGTCTGGTTCATACAGAAAATATACTTAATTTAACATGTTATAACAGTAGGGTATGACCCATATATCAAATTTATCATTTAAGACCAAACTATGCACCGTAGGGGTATTTTAGTAATTTCACAAGGGCTAAAACTGCCAAAACTGGAAACCTGAGTTCAAAATATTATACTTACTGTTATTATATGAAAATATGCAATTTACACCAGTAGGTATAAGTCTTATATGTTAAAAACGGGTATAACGCTTACTATGCGCTTAAAACGCTAAAAATGCGATTTAGAGCCGTTTCCGGGTTTATATATGAAAGCTGAGATTTTTATATTTCCAGAAGGCTCAAAATAATTTATTTAACATAAAAAATCAGTATGAAAAGGTTTCGGGTCAAAAGAATGTGTAAAACTCATTTTATGGCTAAAACGGTCAAAACCGACATAAGCCGAAATAATTAAGCGATCTAAGATACGATCAGCCAAAAATTAAATAAAAATCATCTAAAATCCCAAAATATTATATTACATCTGTTGGTAAAAAGTTTCGTATCAAAACGTGGCCAGAAACGGGTTCTACGCGAAAAGGGCCGTTTATGTAAATTTATAATATAGTTTTACGCTAATGGCCATAACTCACAATCTGGACCACCAACTGATCCGAAATTTTCGGTGCA
Source organism: Helianthus annuus (assembly GCF_002127325.2). NCBI lineage: Eukaryota > Viridiplantae > Streptophyta > Magnoliopsida > Asterales > Asteraceae > Helianthus > Helianthus annuus. The sequence goes on along the minus strand of NC_035438.2, from coordinate 134,933,971 downwards.
AGTTTATATATTAGAAATAAAGATTTCTATCCTTTCACTTTTCCAAAAATCACGTTTTATATCAAAAAGGGCAAAATAGTCAACTTTTAAGCATAATCGGAAACATGCAATTTAATCGGCTAAGTATAGACTTAATCAACAAAAATTCCAGAAAGTTTTACCAAAATAAAAATGGTCAAAAATACTTTCCAATACAGATCTCGAATATGCATGTACGAATCCGAATCGATAGTCTACGAAATAGTCGTTTTATAGGACTTTCGGTCCCGATTCGTATTTATACTATAGATTGTCGAGTTGATGATGATAAAACACATTCTTATATGTATTACAAGTTATTTATGATGATCAACCAGATTGCATGTCTAATATATTAACATTCAAGCTTATTTTTGCAAAAATCACTTCTGTTGACTTTTTAGAATCACGTTTGACTCGACAATTAGCATGCATATAGTGGGATTCAGATAGTACCCTTTAGAGGGTTTGTTTCCCACATAAATACCAACATATATCAGGTTTCAATTCGAGAAATGACTGAGTAATTCTCGTTTAATCAGAAAGTCAAAGTTTATGAACAAACAGCTTGACTTTTAGCAATAATCAAAGCAAAAACGGATTAGAGATCAAATTAGAAGCTTACCAAGGTCCTATTGATGTTAGGCTAGCACTAGAAATCGGCCTTGATGTCCAGAAATGCTCCAGAGATGCTTGAGAGCCTTTGCAAGTCTTGAGTGCTCTTGTTCACAAGTGCAAGTGCCAAGAAATGGGTGAATAATCTGATTTAAAAGCTGAATTTTGATGTTTGCAAGGAGGTTACTGTGGCCTAGGCATGCATGGACGTTTATTGGAGCTCAAGGGAGGTGAAAACAGCTGGAATGCACACAAAATCGGACCCAAATCAGCCCAGTTCGCGACTTCTGTCGCTGGGCGCTGGGTCGCGGCCCGCGTAGTACCTCAGGCGGGCGCCTGGGGTCAGCAGTTCCAAACTTCGCCCATTTGTTGCATGTTTGGCCCCTGTACTTTGGTTGCGATGATTTGGCTACTTATCTTGACCCGTAAACTCCCAAACTTGGTTTCTAGGAACCTTAGGACATTTACCAACATGGTAATGTCCTCGGATAATTTTGCGCTCAACCGAAAAGCCATGAAATTCGACGTTGACGCTTTTAGTCCTTCAAGTACGGTTTTGGCCATAACTTTCTCATACGTTGACGAAACTTCACGAAATTTTAACCACATATTTTAGTGAGTATATTTTAGCTTCTCAAAGCTTCGGGTCTGCCAAAAGTTCACTCAGAGGTATAAATTCAACATGTTGACACTTTTGGCCCCTATAGATTGCAATACTTCACTTTTGTGCAATTTCCGCGTCGTATGATCCATGAACCATCCGTTTAAGGTTATAAACATTATGTAGGGTTATCATAGAGTCTAATTATCCATTGTTGACACTTTGGACCCTTACGTCCCATAGTTTTCACTGTTTGTCACTTTTAGTCCCTCTAAAGTTTGTTTTCACATACCGGAACCTTATGACACGTGTCAAGACATTATTGGACGAAATTTTTCGAGGTGTTACATCCTCACCCCCTTAAAAGAAATCTCGTCCCCGAGATTTACTGAAACAAATGAGGGTATTTCTCTTGCATCGTGGATTCCACTTCCCACGTGTATTCGGGACCTCTACGGGCATCCAATTTGACCTTAACAATAGGCACGTGCTTCCTTCGAAGCTTCTTTACCTGTCGATCCTCAATCGACAAAGGTTTTTCTACGAATTTCAAACTTTCGTCTATGTGTATATCTGTATGCGGTATAACCAGTGATTCGTCAGCGAAACACTTCTTCAAATTACAGATGTGAAACACATTATGAATGGCGCTAAGCTCTTCAGGCAAGTTTAACTTATAAGCGACTGATCCGACACGTTCAATAATCTCGAAAGGTCCTATATACATCGGACTTAGCTTGCCTTTCTTTCCAAATCGCATCACACCCTTCCAGGGCGATACTTTAAGCAGTACTTTATCACCTACATCGAAGTGAAAGTCTTTGCGCTTAGGATCCGCATAACTTTTCTGCCTATCCCTGGCAGCTTTCAAACGATCGCGGATCTGAATGATCTTGTCTGTCGTCTCAAAGACGATATCTGGTCCAGACAACTGGACATCCCCAACTTCTGCCCAACAAATGGGCGATCTACACTTTCTACCGTATAAGGCCTCAAAAGGCGCAGCCTTTATGCTGGAATGGTAGCTATTGTTGTAGGAGAATTCAATCAGTGGTAGGTTCTTATCCCAACTACCACCCAAGTCGATCGCACATGCACGAAGCATGTCTTCCAAAGTTTGAATAGTACGCTCACTCTGACAATCAGTCTGAGGATGATAAGCCGTACTAAAATTCAAACGAGTGCCCAACGATTGTTGGAAACTCTTCCAAAAATGTGACGTATATCTAATATCTCTATCGGAGATAATAGATATAGGTATACCATGTAGCGCTACTATCTTATCGACGTATAACTGAGCTAACATATCGGAGCTATACGTCTCCTTGATGGGTAGAAAATGAGCTGACTTAGTCAGTCTATCTACTATGACCCATATGGTATCATTTCCCTTTTTCGTCTTTGGCAACTTGGTGATGAAATCCATTGTCACCATTTCCCATTTCCACTTGGGAATTTCAGGTTGTTGAAGCAAACCTGACGGCTTCTGATGCTCAGCTTTGACTTGCGCACAAGTCAAACATTTAGCTACATGCTCAGCTACTGACTTTTTCAAACCAATCCACCAGTAGTTTGCTTTCAAATCCTGGTACATCTTATCAGCTCCAGGATGAACGGAATATTTAGAGCTGTGGGCTTCCTGGAGGATAACGTCTCGAAGTCCTCCATAAACTGGAACCCATATTCGTCTGTTTAGTCGTAGCATTCCATCTATGTCGTAGGATAACTGCTCCTCAGTTACTCCTAACTTTTCTGCATGATAGTTAGCTTCCAGCACAGCTTCCTTCTGTGCAGCTAACACCCTATCATTTAAATTACTTCTTATTTCAATGCGCTTGGCATTGATTCTGATCGGCTTCACCCTTTCCTTTCTGCTTAAGGCGTCGGCAACTACATTAGCCTTGCCTGGATGGTATCTTATCTCGCAGTCATAATCATTGAGAGTTTCCATCCATCGCCTTTGACGCATGTTCAATTCCTTCTGATTGAACAAGTGTTGAAGACTCTTGTGATCTGAATATATTATACACTTGGTTCCATACAAGTAATGTCTCCATAGCTTCAAAGCAAATACAACTGCACCCAATTCCAAATCGTGGGTGGTGTAGTTCTTCTCATGCACCTTGAGTTGTCGAGAAGCGTAGGCAATGACTTTGCCTTTCTGCATGAGTACACAGCCCATGCCAGTATGCGATGCATCACAGTACACCACAAATTCTTCTATGCCATCGGGCAATGTCAACACTGGCGCGTTGCTCAACTTCTTCTTCAGGATATCGAAGGATTCCTGCTGCTTAGGGCCCCAATCAAACTTAATCTTCTTACGAGTCAACGATGTTAGGGGCGCAGCAATTCTTGAAAAGTTCTCGATAAATCGCCTATAATATCCTGCCAAACCGAGGAAACTGCGAATCTCGGTAGGAGTCTTCGGCTCTTGCCAGTTCATGATTGCTTCTACTTTAGCGGGATCTACTTGGATACCACGCTCGCTTACTACATGTCCAAGGAATTGGACTTCTCGAAGCCAGAATTCACACTTCGAAAATTTGGCATAAAGCTTCTCCTGATTCAGAAGTTTGAGAATACAACGAAGGTGTTTCTCATGGTCAGCTTGGCTCTTCGAGTAGATAAGGATGTCGTCAATAAAGACAATGACGAACTTATCTAAATAAGGCTTGCAGACGCGATTCATGAGATCCATGAACGCGGCTGGTGCGTTGGTGAGCCCAAAAAACATCACTAGGAACTCGTAATGTCCATAACTAGTCCTAAACGCTGTCTTGTGCACATCTTCATCTTTGACTTTCAACTGATGATATCCTGACCTCAGGTCGATCTTGGAGAAATAGCTTGCTCCCTGCAACTGATCGAACAGATCGTCGATCCTGGGTAACAGATATCTATTCTTGATAGTGACCTTGTTAAGCTCACGGTAATCGATGCACAGACGCATCGACCCATCCTTCTTTTTAACGAACAAGATTGGCGCTCCCCAAGGAGACGAGCTAGGCCTAATAAAACCTTTGGCTAAAAGCTCATCCAATTGCGTCCTCAACTCCTTCATCTCCGTTGGTGCCAATCTGTATGGTGCTCTTGCTACAGGTGCTGCGCCTGGAATGATATCTATCCGAAACTCTACTTGCCTATCCGGTGGCAAACCAGGTAGCTCTTCAGGGAAAACCTCAGGATATTCCGAAATAACAGGAATATCTTCAATTTTCGGCTTCGGCTCATCAATGGTAACTTGTGCCATATAAATGACACATCCTTTCTGCATGCATCTGGATGCCTTGAGCATGGATACTTGCTCAGGCAATCCATGCTGGGTATCTCCTTGAATAGTAAGTGACTCACCAGTCGGAGTTTTCACTACTACTTGCTTTCTGTTGCACAGAATCTGGGCTTGGTTACTCGACAACCAATCCATGCCTATCACTATGTCGAATCCAGCTAACTTAAAGGGAAGCAAGGATAGTGGGAAAGAATGATTCCTAATGGATATAACACATCCATCTAGAACAGTCGAGGCGGTTTCTATGGTTCCATCGGCTAATTCCACCTCATATTTCACACTTAAGGTTTTAACAGGAAGGTTCAACAATTTACAAAATTTATCATCTACAAACGACTTATCGGCTCCTGAATCAAACAAGACTCTAGCAAAAACATCATTTACAAGAAACGTACCGGTAATGACGTTGTCATCAAGGACTGCTTCCTTAGCGTCCATTCTGAAGACTCTCGCATTAGTCTTCTTCCCATCATCAGCTTTCCTCGCATTCTTTGGGCAGTTAGGCCGAATGTGCCCTTTCTCGTTGCAACCAAAACAAGTTGCATCCTTCATTTTCTTGCAATCCACAGCTTTATGATCTGTGGACTTGCAGATCCCACAACGTTTCTCGAAAGACTGGGACTTAGACTCCTGCCTGCATCTCCCAAAATGATGCCTCTTACAAACCTTGCATTTGGGTTTCTCACCCGACTGATCCCCTTTCTTGAACCCCGACCCTTTCCTATGGTCGTTGTTTCCCTTGTGTCGTTTCTCAGATCTTCGTGAGGTGTCATCCTCACGTTTCCTTTTGTTCTCCTCCGAGCTCTTCATAGCTCTAAGTCTGACGACATCTTGAGTGAGGGAGAGGGATAGATCAGCTACTGATCTAAATGTAGTAGGCCTTGAAGCCTTGACGCTTGCCTTTATCTCCAGTGCCAGACCCCCAATAAATCGAGCAATCCTACGCGGCTCCGGGGTCACCAGATAAGGCACTAACCGGGATAAAGTGTTGAACGTAGTAAGATACGCTTGACAATCGAGATTCTTCATAACTAGAGACATAAAATCCGATTCAATTCTCTCGACCTCATGCTGCGGACAGAAATTCTCCTTGATCAGTGCTACAAACTGATCCCATGTCATGCTATACAGAGCGGTCTTTCCAGTAGCTTGTAGAAGCGACTTCCACCATGCTAACGCGTCTCCCTTGAACGACTGGGACGCGTACTTCACAACATCCCTATCAGCACACCCGCTGATATCAACCACAGTATCCATCTCGTCAATCCACGTCATACAATCGACGGCCCCCTTTTCCCCAGTGAAATCTCTGGGCTTGCAAGATACGAAGTATTTGTACGTACAGGACCTGCTGTGCGTATCATGGTTCATCTTAACTTCTTGCTTTGGGATGCTGCTGTGGTTGGAGGAGTGATTATCATCCTCAGCTTTCTTCGGCTCACTCTTTTTAGAAGGTGGCTTACTATGAGCCTCAGAATGAGTCTTGGGCTTTGCGTGCGGTTCTGTTCGGGTCCTACTCCGAGTACCACTAGATTCCCTGAATTGCCTATCCATAGCTTTGGCAACAGCGTTATCTATCAGTGCTTGCAACTCTGCACCGGTGACGTGAATCTTTGCATTATCTGAGTGTTCCCCAGAATGACTGTTGGTCTCCTCCGATTTGGCCATTGTAGCTTTAAGCTACAATAAAGGACAAGGTCTATTTAGAAACCTAACAGTATCATCGTTCTAGACGATTTATTAACCATGGTATCAAGAACCTTAGCAGTTAATTTAGTAAATTTCATTCAGGCTCTTATTGGCAATCAAGGAATGAAAATATATATATTGGCACCATAGGCCTAGTCACATGGACAATTACTAAATTATAAATTTAGATTTTTATAGGATTATAAATTGTATAATTAAACAAATAGTCCTTTACTAGACAGAGAGTCATAAACCACAACTGTCACTATATGACATAGTCATAACCCGTAGGTATCAAGTCATAAATAGACTTGTGTACAGATATAATCTGCAATAATTTATTAAAAAGGGTGGCTTGTGTGATTTTACAGATCACGCTTAGCCAGGAATGTTAACATGTTCTCAGACGTTAACAGGGAGTTGAATCTTTTCAACCAGGTTTTACCATCATGGCCAGGCCTGTTAATAAGGCATTCAAGCTAGGTTATACCTTACTAAGATTCTTATAAAATGGCAAATCAAATAAAAATTGATATTTTCCATTATTTTAATATTATATTCATGCATTTAAATAAAATGAGAAATTCAAATTAACCATTTCAAATTTTTAAATAAAGTACTAGTACATATGTGCCCTAAACGGGACTTTAATTCAAATAACACGAATAACATGCCCGCGCAGGGGCTAAACAACTAACAACAACAACAAATAAAATAAAACAAACCCACGCAGGGGTTAACAGAACAACATACCCACGCAGGGGTAGAATACAGGAATAGATGTCCACGCAGGGACAGGAGTAGTGAGATAACAATCAAAGGATTCAATGATCCTTCTTACTCTTACCCTTGAGTAAGTCAAACACCTTCTTGAACATGCCACTGTTGCGTCGGCGATCAGCTCGCATCTCGTGTTGCAACTCGCGTCGCATGCTGTTAATCCCATGTAGGATTTCTTGAACCTGCGGCGGCGACATCATAGGCGCCGGTGGCGGTGGCTGGTACTGCTGCGGCTGCGGTGGCTGTGGCTGCTGGTAACCTGGAGGGTAACCAAAAGTAGACTGCCCAGCAGTCCAAGTGTCTCCAAATGGACCACTAGGTGGGAGCGAGCTGTAGTTCACAGCTTGCCAATAAGGGTCTCCTGTGTAATCGTAACCCTGAGGGAAAACCTGCTCGAACGGGTTAAACTGGGCTGCGCTGGCATAAGCCGGAATCGGCTCTCCATAGTTCTGCGGCGGCAGAGGCGGGATCGGTACTGAAGTGACCTCCGATACTGGATGCGGAGACTCTCCCGTCTCGGACTCCTCGTGAAGAGGCGTGTAGCGGCTGCTACCAACATGGGGAGGGTGTAACATCCCGAAAACGGGTTTGGTAATCAAACCCCGTTAATACTAAAAGACGGGTAAAGTACCATTGGTAGTAAAATTTACCCGGTGAATATTAGGAATTTTAAGTAAGTAAACCTAATATTTAATAAAAAGATAAATAAAGGTCTATGGATAAATGAAGTTTACAAAAGGTCTGAGTTAACAGGACCTAAAATAAACTTAGTCGTAAATATCCCCGAAACCCGCTAAGTTAACTAGAAATGTTTAGTTTAGTTAATAAGAGGGAATGTGTATTTTCGGGGAATCGATAACTCAGTTAGTTAAAAGTCTTGAGGTGATATATATTAAGGTTAAAACACCTAAACTATAGGTCAAATAGAGTAGAGGGACTAAATTAGCAAAAACTTGAAACATGGAAGTTTTATTAGTAAATAAAACACCAAACACACACATGAGTGTGTGTTTGGGTCGTACAGAAGAAAGGGGTGACCAGGGAGTGTCCTCCAAACCCTAGATTTCACATAAAACTCACAAATTGAAGCCCTTAATCTGCTCTAAATCGAGTTTCAAACACGGATTAGTGATCACCTCGTTGCGGGGATCAAAAGGTATGTAAAATTTTGGTATTTTGATTCATGTTCAGTTTTAGGTTAATTGAGAAAATCAAAAATTGAGCATGCATGATTGTTGTATTGATGAAATTTGAAGCAAAGTGATGTCTAGAAACAAACCCTAGATGCAAACTTGTAGAATTGTGCCACAAACTAGTGATTAGCCAATTACCCAAGTATGAGCCCTGTGGGTTTTGTATATTATGATGAACACTTGAATTAAAGTGTTAAATTGATGAATAATTGATGTTATGATACTAGTACTAGGTGTAATTCATGAACACTAGACATGGAGGGTTGATTTTGATGTAAATCTTGGTGAAAATAACTAGTTATGAACTAGTTAGTATATATGTAAAACTATGCACTTTAGGTGTTTGATAAAATGCCAAGGAGAAAGCCAAATGTTGAAATTTAGAACGAAACGCTTATTTGAATAGTATGGCTAGTTAAATGAAATACGAAACAAGAAGAGTTCTAATCATCATGTTGATTTAGACTTAATGTTGTAAACCATGTGATTGAAAGTAGTTAACCTTGATAAACTAAGTTAACTAATCATGAAGTCGAATAATAGCTTCGACATAGAAAATAAGTGAGGTGGAATAGTCGTGATTGTTAATGACTAACTTAACCGCCTTGTAAATGATGACAATAGTTTGACGCTTGACAAGCTAGGTGGGAGCTTGTGGATGAAGCAGGTCAGACGGATCAAGAACGGAAGGAAAAGCATGGCATGGATGCGAGGTAAGTATAGCTTACACTAGTCTTAAATTGTGGAATATTTTCTCATCATATAAAATTACGAATGAGATATCTAAACAATTGGAATATGATGTTCCGTCGTGTAGTCGAACGGAACAAGATAATCAAAGATGAAAGAAACCGTAATAATGGTTAAAAAAGAAGTAAATCGATAAATGGTCAATTCGGCCAAACGGGTCAAAAGGTGTAGACAACACCTTTTGACTATATAGACTGATGATTCTTTTGTCTAGTTATATGCTTACAGGAATAGATATCAAATGGATATTCGCATCGTTCTTAATTAGCGAATATAAAGCAAGGTATTAAAACCGGGTTAACACGTTGATCCGGACCAGGTATGTATAATAGATCAACTTCTCATTTAGAACTTGGAGATCTATGAGAGTTAGGAAAAGTAAAAAGGCACATTCGGTTACCTTAAAAGGTAAACCGAAGGATTTAAATTATAGACAGAGTGTTTTGAAAACAAGATTTGGTAAAAAAAAATGAGATTTTTGGGCGTGCTTGGCTTAAGCAAGTCCTTCGTCGTAAAAGGAGGGTTAAAAGTGACCAAAATGCCCTTGCAAGTAAAATTAAGCAAACAACCCTTAGAGTAGCTTGAAAACGAGTTTTATAATCAAGTCATTACTTAGAATTAGTATAAAAGCGAAAGATGTAAAATATTGGTCAAATGACTCCATAAAGAGTCTTTGCCGTAAAATAACGATTTGAAGGGTAACATTTGGAATATACAAATCACCACATTGAATCCACCACAAATATAGTCGTGGTGGGAGATCATTTGATAAGAAATGTGGGCATATGTATTTAGAAACGAATGAAAGCAATTGGCGCTTAAAATATGCTTAAATACCCTTAACGGGTCAAAATAAGCATACGAGCGAAAACGGAATTAAATGGTGTAATAAACCTATTATTAGAACCTGATATAGTAGGTAACATTAATTTGAAGAAGTGTTTGAGATATAGGAATCAAATAGATACGTTTGTTTGATAAAATTAATGAACGGGTCAAAAGTCGGTAAAAAGGGTAATAAGCCGAGGATTTAGAGTCTGAAATTTTTTTATGTTGAATGTTGGATTTTAACTCCATAAGATGGAGGATTTAATTACGGACGCGTAGGAAAAAGAATCGCGTAAAACGGATCAATAACGAAGAAGTTATGGCCGTTTCCGTGAAATCAGGTTGAGCTGGGAACGTACAGCAACAGCTGAAGCAACATTCTGTGAAAACAGGGGCTAGGCGTCACGCGACGCCCCTTGGCGTCACGCGACGCCCCCTAACTCCGAAAATTGTTGAATTTTGTCATTTTTAACCCCTGTACTTGTTTGAACTTAATATTTGATTATCGAAACTAACTTTTAAGTTGGTTTTGATCATAGGTGAATGCCAAGAGTGCACGGATGAAGATCAAGCTCGACGAGGAACCCAACACGATAAAATACAAGCTTCCGCGCGGCGTTTTGTCGTATCTTTAAAACGACGAATCCAATTACATTAAGTTGTTCAAACTTTTAAAATTGTAAAAGTTTTAGTAAACTTGTATTTTCTAAGGATACTTAATAATAATTACACGTTTATTTTCGTTATTATACGAAAACCTTTAAAATAATAACACGGGTGTTACAAGTTGGTATCAGAGCCTTGGTTTAAGAGATTCAAGTATGGCGGGAAAGCTATGCTTGGACTTAAACCTTACGCTCTTGATAAAGATTGGTGTTCGGTTCGAGGCTTGATCGCAAATCCGGTAAGTACATGTATATCAATGGTTTAATATGATTAAAGTGTTGAGAACAACACATATGGTTATCGTGTAATACACGTTACACCAATAAAGTCAATATAAAATAGACATAGTCAATGAAATTACACGCGTTGATGCGTATAGTAGAAAAGCCTTGTATTATAATACGGGCATCCTTTAATGTTGAAGTTATGAACATTGGTGTATGTTTTAGTTGAAGGACACTCGCATATAAGGATAGCGAGGGCTTAACAAATTATAGATATTGTTAGTACACGAATGTCTATCGCCTTCGTCAATCCGAGTCGTAGTGAAAAGCCGGAAGGAATCAAGTGCATAACGTCATATTTAGTTAGAAATGGCAAGGTGGCAAACTTGTAATTAGTGTGAACTTTCATTTAGTTGCCTTGACCATATAAATAGGAGTTATGTCATAATTTTAGTTAGGGATTTTAAAGTTCTTGATAGAGATTTGGAGAAGACTTGGAGAAAACTTTCTAGAGAGAGAAAGTATAGAGAGAAAGTTGTGTATTTGTGATTCTTGTACCGTACACATCAAATCTATCAATGGAATCACATTAGTAGTACGTTATCGTGTGTTCGGTCACGTTCGTTCACGGATTCCGCACGTGAAACGTTCGTTACGCAATCGAACGGTGCCAAAACCGATCCTACAAGTGGTATCAGAGCTAGGAGCTCGATTGCTTGATCAAACACGTTGTTTTCGTATTGATTTCAGCAGATTTGAGCCGATTCAGATCTGATTTCTCCTATTTCTTCACCTTTTACTCGTTCTTTACTGAAATACGTAAAATTGAACAGGTAAATACGGTCCGTTTCGTCTGATTTTTGGATATGTTGTGCGTTTAGTCCCGATCTACAACCCTACCAAATTTCAGCTCGAAATTCCGAGCCGTTTAGGAGTAATCGCGATTTTTCTGTTCGAATTTGCGTAAACTTTCAGCTTGGAACCGCTTTTGTGAACCGCCTATACGAACATCTGGAACCGCTCGTAATTTCAGCTTGGAACCGCTCGAAATTAGTTGATGTGGAACCGCTCGTAATACTTCAAGTCTTGAATCGCTCCAAGTGTCAGTTGAATCGCTCATAAATACATGTGTGCAAGTGTGGGTCGCTCATTGGTAAACAGTTGAACCGCTTATTAGACAGACTTGGAATCGCTTATGTGTCGTCTTCTTCACGTGAAGGTCTGAAAAAGAAAAACAACGTCAATCATGAGGCCCAATTGTTGTTAGTATTGTCGCTTCACTAAAACAAATCACTCATCTTTCACCGACCCACGTGATAAAGCCAATCCATAGGCCAAATTACAGCTTTTCAACCACCGCCCATGTGCTTTACTTTGTTGCCGCCCATTTGATACAAATATCACCGTCCCACTAAACTTCGTTATCCAATACACCTGCCGCCCAAAGTATCAAATGAAACCCATTTATTGTTGAAGCCCACTGTCCACTGATCAGTCAATCAGTTGCCGCCCATTAGATTTTAATTGCCGCCACCGCCCCACTTACCCAATCATTAAAGCCCATTTTGCCGCCCACTTTAAGATCATTGGCCCACAAAACGGCCCAATCAATAGCTTTTAGGTCACCGCCATTTGTTGATCTTTGTTTTGTGGGGTGTGCCGACCATAAACTGTTGATTCCCTTGCACCAACCAATTAATCCAATTAACAATTGGGGCCCGCTCGAATCGACTGTTCTGGATCGCTTATTCGGATTGATTTGGATCGCTTTTTCAGACAAATTCTTTGAACCGCTTATTCGAACATCGGTTGGATCGCGTATTCGAACATCGGTTGGATCGCTTATTTGGCAGTTTGAAAAACCGAGTTAAGAAATCATGGGTTTCGATGTGTTTAATATGACTCAGGAAACAATGGATAAAATAAGGAAATTAGAGACAGAATTTGATTCGTTTTCAAGGTTTCCAGGAGAAAGTACAAAGAGTGTCATTAAGAGATACAAACATCTTGTTAGTTCAATGTCTGATTTAGATATTACAAAAGAACCAGAAGAGTGGGTTGAAAAATTTATCAGTGCTTTACCGAAAGAAGAATGGGAAGATTATGTCTTGAGCTTGAAAAGTTCTAGAGAATTTTCTCAACTGACAATTACTCCACTCATTAAAAGGATTGAAGAACAGATGGTGATCAAGGATGAGAAAAGGAAAGAAAAAGCTGTAAAAGTCAAAGAATCTGTAAAGAATGAATTGTCAAGGTCTGCATCAGTATGTTCAAATTGTCACAACTTCAAGACAGTCAATGCCAAACTTGTGAAGGATGCAGAAAGTTTAGCATTGGAGATCAAGAAGTTGAACAATAAGAAGAAAGCTGATGAAAAATAGATTCTAGACTTACAGGGTATTTGTGAGAAGTTGAAAGTCGAAAATGGCAAACTGTTGGGTTGTGTGAACAGTTTGACATTAGAGACCAAAGGTTTGAAAGAAAATGAAAAGGTTTTTGAAAGCAAACAGAAATCATCTGAAAATGAAGATTTCTGGATAAAATTGGAGAATAAAAATCTGAAAGCTAATGAAGTGAAACTTCAAGAACAGATAAATGTTTTGGAAAATGAAAAATCTGTTCTTGAAAATTTGAAAAATGATAATGAAAATTCAATCAAGTCTCATCTTGAAAGAATATCTAAGCTTGAAGACGAAGCTAAGAGTTCAAGGATCAAGATTGATGAACTTGAAAAGAAATTGATCAGTTTTGCGACTAAATCTGACAAGTTGAATATTCCTTGTCCAAAACCGATCAATTCAGTTCCAATAAGTGACTGTGTCACAAACTTTGACTCTGTCAAAGTTGAAGATTGTGATGATGCATCCGATGATGAAAATGTTAAAAAAGAAAAACAAAAATCGGTTTTAAATTTGAAAGAAAAATTTCAGAAAACTGTTTTGCAATCGACCGAAAAAGGTGAATGTTCTAAGCAAAAGCCTTTGAAGAAGAAAGCAGAACAGAAACAAAAAGATAATAAAAGTTTATCGGATCGATCATCCAATCAAAAACAAAATTTACAAAAAATAAAAAATGAAAACTCAAAAAATGTTGGTAATAAGTGGTGCAGGTCAGACCACAGTGCTAAAGCGTCAAATCCAACAAAGTTGAGGAAGGAATATCACCAGGCCAAACAGTGTTACGACTTGAGTGTTTGGTACAACGGTGATAACTGGTACGATAACAGAATGTGTTACAACTGCGGCTATCATGGACACATTGCTGTTAATTGCCAGTACTGGAGATATGAGACCAGGAGGTGCTTTAACTGCAACATCAAAGGTCATATTGCCCGAGATTGCCCGAGGAGATCAATGGGAAGATCAAGGGTTATGTCTCAGAAAGTGGCAAGAATTCCAGTCAAGGTCAAGCCCGAAGAACTAAAAGTTCGAGAACCAAAAGTTCAACAACCGAAAGTTCTAGAGACGAAAGTTAAACTTTCTCAGGGGCAGAAAGACCGACTGAGGAAGAAGAGAAAGAAAGCGAGAGAATATCTCGAGAAGATTTTGTCCTCAGGTTCACAGGATAAACAGAATAAAAGTTCTGATGAATCGATTCCCTCAGCCGCAAAGACAAGCAAGACGAATTCATCAGATACAAATCTGAGGACAGAACAGAGAGGGAAGAAGAAGGAAAAGGTCGGCGATGAATCTGACAGATCAAAGTCGGACAAGCCACCTGCAGGCAATGATTCTGGTATGGTAAAACCAGAGGAGCCATTGGTTGAGGTAAAAGTTGAGAATTCTAGTTTAGCAATGGATGATGCAAATTTTCCACCATTGTTGAGCAAGAATTCAAAATCACCCAAGGTCAGTCAGGCTTGGGTGAAATTGTTTAAATACAAAAACCTGACTTGCCGGAACTCCCAGGTTGGTAATTGGGGAGTAGGAATCGGCACATTTCTTGAGAAATTCACTTCGGTGATATTTCGACTTTCAAAAGATAAATTAAGGACATTAAGTTGTACTTGATTCATCTTTCCTACAAGTGGTAATTTGTAAAACAAGGTGATGAAACCCCGTGTTTATGAAATGTCACACAAAACTAATTTTCCGGAAAAACCATTTTGATTAAAACAAACTTAAGTGTTTTGAAATCATAATGGGAAAATAGTTTGTTGTGGGGGGAGTTCTGATTGTTTATGCCAGGTGGATAGAGAACTGAAGTGATTCTCATCATGTTGTCAAGTTTGTACAGTTAGTTTCAAATTTTCTCAGAAAATCAAAATTGAAACATATTTTGATTTTAGGGGGAGAAAAATTTTAAAAAATTAGAAAATTTTAAAATGTCAAAAACATTGAAAAATTTAAAAATGAGTTTTGTTGTGAAAAAGAGGAAATGATTGTAAATCAGTGGACTATCACAGCACGCTAAAGAAATGTAATGTCAAATGTAATAAACGGTCTCACTGATGATGTGATGATAGGTTTTTGTACATTTAGTAGATTTATTCGGGATATAAACCTAAAATTTCAAACTTGTGAAATTCGTGGGGAACACTACTTGGATATATAGGTAACCCCTGAAATCTCGTTTGAAAGGTCTCGTATTCTGATATACTAGGTGTTTATACTCTATGATGTCTGGGGTATTATTCCGGGACTTCTGCTGAACGGTAGTTCTGACCTAGTCCTTGGCTAATACTTTCCGCAAAATGCTTGAAACATAGCATAAAGCCCTCAGCTGATTAGACAATAAAATTGATAATCATCTGTTGTAGCTGAAAAGATCCTCTAAAGGGGACACACTGCTAAGTCGAAGCTGATATCTCTCTGCTGAACGGAAGTTCTGACCTGAGATCCCTCAGTTCTCGCATTTAACCCCTAATTTATGTACAGATATCATTGTAGTATTCTTGCCTGTAAGACTGAATATTGGGATTCTGGATACGGGAGTATATTCAAGAGGTGGGACACATGAATCGAACTAAGTTCATAAAACACTTAAATAGTATCCTGAATAGATTGAAAATTGTATGAAAATTTAAGAGGACAACTATATCGTCAATCAACGTGAATCGTTTAGAACTTAAAATGTCTAAAAGCTTAACGGTGCGTGTGATGTGTCTCAAAAACTGATATGATCCTCTTACATAAACTCACAAAAATATGTTTGTACATATTTCATTTCTGCATTTAATTTCTGTCTTTGCATTTATGTTTCTTATTTTGAAAAATCCAAAAAGATTTTCGACGACTGATATTGAAAAGCTATCATTCAAAATCTCAAAGGCTAAACATGATGAACAGACATGTTGGTTAATTGATTTGAAATGTTTAAAATGATTCATTAAGTTGAATCAGAATTTGGAATGTTTCGAATTTTTAATCATTTTTAAATGTAAATAATCCTCAAATGTTTAGTTGATTCATTAAGTTGAATCACAACTTTATTGATTTGTAATAGAGAGGTTGAGATATGCAGGTTTCTGATTTGTTGCAACGGAAAGCCAGGCGTCGATCCCAAAAGCACGGAAGCTTGACGAAAGGGGGAGCCTGAAGAAAGAGAGCAACGGAAGCTGAGGACAGATCCACCGGGATTCTGTTCGAGCTAGAGTAGTTGAAGACTCTCACTAAAGATTCCGTCAACATTCAAGGGGGAGTTTGTTAGTGCAGTTGTCTGTCGACTACATCTTCGTTCGAGTTTTAGAGAGAGAGAAAGTCAAGTCGCTACGAGTTTCACTACGAGATTGATTATGGCAATATCCAAGGGGGAGATTGTTAGTACACGAATGTCTATCGCCTTCGTCAATCCGAGTCGTAGTGAAAAGCCGGAAGGAATCAAGTGCATAACGTCATATTTAGTTAGAAATGGCAAGGTGGCAAACTTGTAATTAGTGTGAACTTTCATTTAGTTGCCTTGACCATATAAATAGGAGTTATGTCATAATTTTAGTTAGGGATTTTAAAGTTCTTGATAGAGATTTGGAGAAGACTTGGAGAAGACTTTCTAGAGAGAGAAAGTAGAGAGAGAAAGTTGTGTATTTGTGATTCTTGTACCGTACACGTCAAATCTATCAATGGAATCACATTAGTAGTACGTTATCGTGTGTTCGGTCACGTTCGTTCACGGATTCCGCACGTGAAACGTTCGTTACGCAATCGAACGGTGCCAAAACCGATCCTACAGATATGATAGAAGAACGGTCTGAAGTATGACAAGAGGAGCATGCTCACCAAGGACTAAATCACGTAACGACCGCGAACAAAGTTAAAGGCAAGAAACGCCCGTCGGGGCAAGCATTTCCAGGTGCACATTTTAAATTTAATTGCACAAATAGTAATATGCAACAAATACGTAGAGATAGAAAGTTGCATATGTAGATTAAAAACTTGGAAAAACCCAGATTTAAAATCTATCTGGATATTGTTTCCAAGAGAAATAAATAGAGGTGTTACTTACATGGGGTGTGATGTGAAAGTTATAAAAGGGTCATGTATGTCATGTGTAGAACGCCTACTCTGGCCAAGTAGGTAGTGAACACATGATACCATGAACTTTTTATGATGGACACGCTTACACCCGATGTAGTAAGGACGGGTGAGTGGGACAAATTAAAAGTACCCAAATGAATCAGATAAGCAAAACATTCGATCATAATGTAAACGCACAACCGAGTGACGTAAGCGTATTATATTAGGATAATGAGCCCGAGAGAAGGGACAAAGAAACATGTAAAATGATGTAGACATGAATAGGGAGGGGGTGTACTTACACTCGAACCCTGAAAATGCAAACATGTAAAATGATGTAGACATGAATAGGGAGGGGGTATACTTACACTCGAACCCTGAAAATGCAAACATGTAAAATGATGTAGGCATGAATAGGGAGGGGGTGTACTTACACTCGAACCCTGAAAATGCAAACATGTAAAATGATGTAGACATGAATAGGGAGGGGGTGTACTTACACTCGAACCCTGAAAATGCAAGCATGTAAAGTGATGTAGACATGAATAAGGAGGGCGTGTACTTACACACGAACCCGGAAAATGCGAATATGTCTCTAAATGGGTTGTTTTTGTAAAACGCCAAACTCGAGGACAAAGTCGGAATATAAAGATGAAGCGAGATCTTAATGCATACCGGGAGGGTTGCAATAATAACGACAACGGTAAAACACCCGGTTGATGGGTAGGAATTAAACACATGCGTAAACCGAGAAACGGGAACTCGGGTGGAAAGTTAAAAGACTCGGGTTTTAGAGTCATAACTAAAAGATGACAAGATAATGTAAATAGAGTTGTGAATAAATTATGTTCAACTATTTTAAAGTTGAACGGGTCGAATATAATATCATGTCGGACGGCATGAGTACCCACAAGTGGGACAATAGTAACATTAAAAGCAAAAGAATAATGAGCCCAGCGATGGGACATAATCAAATAGGAATGTATGTAAACTGAATAACGGTGAGTATAAGATAAACCGACGCATAAATGACGTGAGAAGTCATAAAGTCGGAAAATGTGTCCGAAAAGAAACGAATGTAGCCTTAGACTACGGTCAAGGTCAAAGATAATGTCAAGACGAAAATAAATGATGTTAAACAAAAACATGGTGCCTTGACACCAAACATGAAATTTTAAGAATGTCATGAACAAGGAATGATCTACGGGATCAATATAACCTTTGGGGTTATAAACAATGGAAAGAATTATGAGGATAAAACGACCCACTGGTCATGATTAGAAAGAAAGAAATCACAAGGACTTCTCCCTAAAAAAAAAAAAAAGATGAAAGTCTAATCAAAATAGCCCATAAGGCTAAGTGATAAAACCTACGGGTTAATTAGATAAAGCGAAAGGATCAGTTGAAAATCCTCGCACAGAATAAAGACTGTAAAAGAATAAATATTGGACTGTCAATATCCCGGTATGGATAATTGATAAAGGATCAAGAGAAGACGCTAAACTAAAACTTTGGTTTTGGTAAGAAATGACATTTTTACAAATATGAATTCTAATAGACGTATAAATAGTAAACATGAAAGATATAAGTCTTGATACTGATAGGTGCAAGACGATATATTCGAAAAGTGATATTTTCGGAAATAAAAAAGTTGATATAAAATTTGGCATGACGTGACGTGATCACGGACAAGAAATGCGATGTGAAGTAGAATCACATTATAACCAAGCGAGTGGTAAAAAGTAACTGGACTAATAAGTCTAGTTAGTGAGACCGGTTAAGGTCATTTAAATAAAATTTGATCGCTTGTAAGCGATGGATTCGGTATAACTGAATCGAATAAATGAAATTGAAAACAGAAGAAATGGTTGCTAAAAGTGAAAGATTTCACTAAAAGACCTTTAAACGGGTCAAAGTAACGGATTCACAAAGGGTTCGATAATATGGATATCGCTAAGTTAATTAAACTAGTAGAAATAACGAAATTACGTTATTTCAAGTTGCCTTATGTCGAATGAGGCACGTAGATGTTTAGTGAATAAAAAGGTATTACCATAATTTTTTTTTCTGGTAATATTAATAATCGATTAAAATATGAGCAATGCTCAATTGATTAACGAGAGCATATGCATGGAGTTAAACTCGATAAATTACGAAAGAAAAGGTTTCGAGGACGAAACCTCTTTAAGGGGGGTAGACTTGTAACATCCCGAAAACGGGTTTGGTAATCAAACCCCGTTAATACTAAAAGATGGGTAAAGTACCATTAGTAGTAAAATTTACCCGGTGAATATTAGGAATTTTAAGTAAGTAAACCTAATATTTAATAAAAAGATAAATAAAGGTCTATGGATAAATGAAGTTTACAAAAGGTCTGAGTTAACGGGACCTAAAATAAACTTAGTCGTAAATATCCCCGAAACCCGCTAAGTTAACTAGAAATGTTTAGTTTAGTTAATAAGAGGGAATGTGTATTTTCGGGGAATCGATAACCCAGTTAGTTAAAAGTCTTGAGGTGATATATATTAAGGTTAAAACACCTAAACTATAGGTCAAATAGAGTAGAGGGACTAAATTAGCAAAAACTTGAAACATGGAAGTTTTATTAGTAAATAAAACACCAAACACACACATGAGTGTGTGTTTGGGTCGTACAGAAGAAAGGGGCGACCAGGGAGTGTCCTCCAAACCCTAGATTTCACATAAAACTCACAAATTGAAGCCCTTAATCTGCTCTAAATCGAGTTTCAAACACCGATTAGTGATCACCTCATTGCGGGGATCAAAAGGTATGTAAAATTTTGGTATTTTGATTCATGTTCAGTTTTAGGTTAATTGAGAAAATCAAAAATTGAGCATGCATGATTGTTGTATTGATGAAATTTGAAGCAAAGTGATGTCTAGAAACAAACCCTAGATGCAAACTTGTAGAATTGTGCCACAAACTAGTGATTAGCCAATTACCCAAGTATGAGCCAAGTGGGTTTTGTATATTATGATGAACACTTGAATTAAAGTGTTAAATTGATGAATAATTGATGTTATGATACTAGTACTAGGTGTAATTCATGAACACTAGACATGGAGGGTTGATTTTGATGTAAATCTTGGTGAAAATAACTAGTTATGAACTAGCTAGTATATATGTAAAACTATGCACTTTAGGTGTTTGATAAAATGCCAAGGAGAAAGCCAAATGTTGAAATTTAGAACGAAACGCTTATTTGAATAGTATGGCTAGTTAAATGAAATACGAAACAAGAAGAGTTCTAATCATCATGTTGATTTAGACTTAATGTTGTAAACCATGTGATTGAAAGTAGTTAACCTTGATAAACTAAGTTAACTAATCATGAAGTCGAATAATAGCTTCGACATAGAAAATAAGTGAGGTGGAATAGTCGTGATTGTTAATGACTAACTTAACCGCCTTGTAAATGATGACAATAGTTTGACGCTTGACAAGCTAGGTGGGAGCTTGTGGATGAAGCAGGTCAGACGGATCAAGAACGGAAGGAAAAGCATGGCATGGATGCGAGGTAAGTATAGCTTACACTAGTCTTAAATTGTGGAATATTTTCTCATCATATAAAATTACGAATGAGATATCTAAATAATTGGAATATGATGTTCCGTCGTGTAGTCGAACGGAACAAGATAATCAAAGATGAAAGAAACCGTAATAATGGTTAAAAAAGAAGTAAATCGATAAATGGTCAATTCGGCTAAACGGGTCAAAAGGTGTAGACAACACCTTTTGACTATATAGACTGATGATTCTTTTGTCTAGTTATATGCTTACAGGAATAGATATCAAATGGATATTCGCATCGTTCTTAATTAGCGAATATAAAGCAAGGTATTAAAACCGGGTTAACACGTTGATCCGGACTAGGTATGTATAATAGATCAACTTCTCATTTAGAACTTGGAGATCTATGAGAGTTAGGAAAAGTAAAAAGGCACATTCGGTTACCTTAAAAGGTAAACCGAAGGATTTAAATTATAGACAGAGTGTTTTGAAAACAAGATTTGGTAAAAAAAAATGAGATTTTTGGGCGTGCTTGGCTTAAGCAAGTCCTTCGTCGTAAAAGGAGGGTTAAAAGTGACCAAAATGCCCTTGCAAGTAAAATTAAGCAAGCAACCCTTAGAGTAGCTTGAAAACGAGTTTTATAATCAAGTCATTACTTAGAATTAGTATAAAAGCGAAAGATGTAAAATATTGATCAAATGACTCCATAAAGAGTCTTTGCCGTAAAATAACGATTTGAAGGGTAACATTTGGAATATACAAATCACCACATTGAATCCACCACAAATATAGTCGTGGTGGGAGATCATTTGATAAGAAATGTGGGCATATGTATTTAGAAACGAATGAAAGCAATTGGCGCTTAAAATATGCTTAAATACCCTTAACGGGTCAAAATAAGCATACGAGCGAAAACGGAATTAAATGGTGTAATAAACCTATTATTAGAACCTGATATAGTAGGTAACATTAATTTGAAGAAGTGTTTGAGATATAGGAATCAAATAGATACGTTTGTTTGAAAAAATTCATGAACGGGTCAAAAGTCGGTAAAAAGGGTAATAAGCCGAGGATTTAGAGTCTGAAATTTTTTTATGTTGAATGTTGGATTTTAACTCCATAAGATGGAGGATTTAATTACGGACGCGTAGGAAAAAGAATCGCGTAAAACGGATCAATAACGAAGAAGTTATGGCCGTTTCCGTGAAATCAGGTTGAGCTGGGAACGTACAGCAACAGCTGAAGCAACATTCTGTGAAAACAGGGGCTAGGCGTCACGCGACGCCCCTTGGCGTCACGCGACGCCCCCTAACTCCGAAAATTGTTGAATTTTGTCATTTTTAACCCCTGTACTTGTTTGAACATAATATTTGATTATCGAAACTAACTTTTAAGTTGGTTTTGATCATAGGTGAATGCCAAGAGTGCACGGATGAAGATCAAGCTCGACGAGGAACCGAACACGATAAAATACAAGCTTCCGCGCGGCGTTTTGTCGTATCTTTAAAACGACGAATCCAATTACATTAAGTTGTTCAAACTTTTAAAATTGTAAAAGTTTTAGTAAACTCGTATTTTCTAAGGATACTTAATAATAATTACACGTTTATTTTCGTTATTATACGAAAACCTTTAAAATAATAACACGGGTGTTACAGAGGGGTGCCTATGCGAATCCCTCCGCGCGTAGACATACGCGCGTTCCTCCTTGGCCTCTGAGGCGGAGGAGGTAGAACTGGTGGCGGCGGTGGCGACGGAGTGATCACGTCGCGCCATAGGGCCTCAGATAGGTCCTGCTGTAGAGGCGGCTGCTGCTGAAGCTGCTGCTGCTGAGAGTGGTGCTGCGAGTGCACCGGCGATCCATGGTGAGACTGGAGCATCGGAGAGTTGTGGCGGCTGGGTGTGTAATACCAATCGTGCTGCCGAAACCTCTCCTGAAAGCTATCAACACCATTATAGGGTGATCCCCTAAATGGTGACCCATCCGATATCTCGATGGGATGGTTGGGCGTACCTGACGGTGGCAGTGAAGGGTCCGTATCCTCGTCAACTTCCATCTCGTGATCACCAGGAAAGTGGTCCTCCGGTCCTAGTGGGTTATGACCCACTGGCTCATCCACAAAAGCATCAGGGTTATACAGACCCTGGTAAACTGGTGCTGGGTATTGGTGAGGCGACTGATGGAGCGGTATATAAGATCCATGGGAACCATGGGGCCCATTCTCCGAGTGGGGCCCAAATGATTGGGGTAGTGATGGCGAAGTGCTCATAGACACCGAGTGTCTAGCCGGCTCGGCAAATGATCCCCAAAGATCATTGGCTGCAGTTTTGTGGATAGCTGACGGAGCTCGTCTGTGTGAGGGTCCTGCCTCATGATCGTGCGATGTAGCGAATCCCCCTCGACCTCTCATCCGTGGAGGCATAATGATCCTGTCAAAATTTAAACAAGTTGCACAACAAATATATAAGACAAAGCAATAATAAAATAAAATAAAGTAAACGAAATGTTGAACATTTCCTAAGTTCTTTGTCTAGACTCGAAAATCGAGGATGGTGCAATTGTGTAACTGAGATTAAACACAGAGGACTAGTGTTTAATTCACTCAGCGTTGGCTCTGATACCAACCTGTCACACCCCGATTTCCACGTGTCACCGGTGGGCCCGGTGTGGGGTACAGTGACGTAGTTGACATCGTCATAGACAATCAACACAATATAATAATGCACAGCGGAAGCAGAATAGATACATTTCAACTTTTAAATAATGTGCAATAATAAATATCACAGTAGTTGAAACGGATCCACAGGCGGATCAAATAAAAATAAGAATAAATAGTTCAACAGATATTTGTCGTCCGAGCTTGCGAGACTATAGTGGACGCTCTTAGGAAAACAGCCAGCCTATTTTCGTATAGTACCTACACTTAACCTTTTGGGAAAATACGTCAGTTTACACTGGTAAATACAAATCAACCGACTCATTTTGAAAATGATTTAAAATTGATTTAAATGCACAAGGCATAACTATTTTTTTATTAACTTGGGATAATTATATAATATAAACTTGTGAACGATTTACATGCACTCGTATCTTTGGTGGCCCGGGATCTGCTGTCCGGGCTAAGAATTAAATGACACACCACATTAAAGAGTTATACACGCCGAGTGTACGCCTACACCCCGTGCTCTGGTCGTGGCCATCTCGTAAGATAATGCCAAGGATATCCGGGACACGGTCAATAACCCCCCAAACCCTAAAGTAAGACAAGACTGTTTAAACGAGTCGCACAAGCTATTCAAGACTGTACACCCATAAGGTGCAGGACTTGTGCGCCCGATCAAGCGGTATTTTAAATACCGTACCCCAAGCCCGTATAGGGAAAATAAGTCAAAATGTATTTACCTGAGCAAGTATGTAACACAATCGGTAAGTGTGGTAGCTTTTACTGGGCCTCCTAATCTGGAACAAAGGTTTATAATAACCTATTAGATTTCTAGCGGGTCTTTTATTTGAGCCTAAGCTTGACCGGTTAGTTTAAGGACGATACGGTACAAGCGCACGATTAAGCGAAAGACCGGATAGAATGTGATTTAGACCCGACAAGTTTAAATACTTGTATAATATGGGTATACTAAATACATTCTGGATTTTGAGATAAAAATGATAACGGTTGACCCGTTTCGGTCAATTTACGCAAACTAGTTACGTAAACCGAACCGAACGCAAAAAGGGCGTTACGGGTAGCCAAAAGAGTCAAATGCAAGTTTCCTGATATAATATGCTTTACATATGATATGACATCAGTAAGTTATGTTCTATATTGCCCGGAATCATTTTAAACTCAATTTATGCCTTAGAAGGGCATTTTGGTCATTTAAAAGGTTATAAAAGAGTAAAATTAGAAGTCTGAGTTTCGGGTCTGGTTCATACAGAAAATATACTTAATTTAACATGTTATAATAGTCGGGTATGACCCATATATCAAATTTATCATTTAAGACCAAACTATGCACCGTAGGGGTATTTTAGTAATTTCACACGGGCTAAAACTGCCAAAACTGGAAACCTGAGTTCAAAATATTATACTTACTGTTATTATATGAAAATATGCAATTTACACCAGTAGGTATAAGTCTTATATGTTAAAAACGGGTATAACGCTTACTATGCGCTTAAAACGCTAAAAATGCGATTTAGAGCCGTTTCCGGGTTTATATATGAAAGCTGAGATTTTTATATTTCCAGAAGGCTCAAAATAATTTATTTAACATAAAAAATCAGTATGAAAAGCTTTCGGGTCAAAAGAATGTGTAAAACTCATTTTATGGCTAAAACGGTCAAAACCGACATAAGCCGAAATAATTAAGCGATCTAAGATACGATCAGCCAAAAATTAAATAAAAATCATCTAAAATCCCAAAATATTATATTACATCTGTTGGTAAAAAGTTTCGTATCAAAACGTGGCCAGAAACGGGTTCTACGCGAAAAGGGCCGTTTATGTAAATTTATAATATAGTTTTACGCTAATGGCCATAACTCACAATCTGGACCACCAACTGATCCGAAATTTTCGGTGCAAGTTTATATATTAGAAATAAAGATTTCTATCCTTTCACTTTTCCAAAAATCACGTTTTATATCAAAAAGGGCAAAATAGTCAACTTTTAAGCATAATCGGAAACATGCAATTTAATCGGCTAAGTATAGACTTAATCAACAAAAATTCCAGAAAGTTTTACCAAAATAAAAATGGTCAAAAATACTTTCTAATACAGATCTCGAATATGCATGTACGAATCCGAATCGATAGTCTACGAAATAGTCGTTTTATAGGACTTTCGGTCCCGATTCGTATTTATACTATAGATTGTCGAGTTGATGATGATAAAACACATTCTTATATGTATTACAAGTTATTTATGATGATCAACCAGATTGCATGTCTAATATATTAACATTCAAGCTTATTTTTGCAAAAATCACTTCTGTTGACTTTTTAGAATCACGTTTGACTCGACAATTAGCATGCATATAGTGGGATTCAGATAGTACCCTTTAGAGGGTTTGTTTCCCACATAAATACCAACATATATCAGGTTTCAATTCGAGAAATGACTGAGTAATTCTCGTTTAATCAGAAAGTCAAAGTTTATGAACAAACAGTTTGACTTTTAGCAATAATCAAAGCAAGAACGGATTAGAGATCAAATTAGAAGCTTACCAAGGTCCTATTGATGTTAGGCTAGCACTAGAAATCGGCCTTGATGTCCAGAAATGCTCCAGAGATGCTTGAGAGCCTTTGCAAGTCTTGGGTGCTCTTGTTCACAAGTGCAAGTGCCAAGAAATGGGTGAATAATCTGATTTAAAAGCTGAATTTTGATGTTTGCAAGGAGGTTACTGTGGCCTAGGCATGCATGGACGTTTATTATAGCTCAAGGGAGGTGAAAACAGCTGGAATGCACACAAAATCGGACCCAAATCAGCCCAGTTCGCGAATTCTGTCGCTGGGCGCTGGGTCGCGGCCCGCGTAGTACCTCAGGCGGGCGCCTGGGGTCAGCAGTTCCAAACTTCGCCCATTTGTTGCATGTTTGGCCCCTATACTTTGGTTGCGATGATTTGGCTACTTATCTTGACCCGTAAACTCCCAAACTTGGTTTCTAGGAACCTTAGGACATTTACCAACATGGTAATGTCCTCGGATAATTTTGCGCTCAACCGAAAAGCCATGAAATTCGACGTTGACGCTTTTAGTCCTTCAAGTACGGTTTTGGCCATAACTTTCTCATACGTTGACGAAACTTCACGAAATTTTAACCACATATTCTAGTGAGTATATTTTAGCTTCTCAAAGCTTCGGGTCTGCCAAAAGTTCACTCAGAGGTATAAATTCAACATGTTGACACTTTTGGCCCCTATAGATTGCAATACTTCACTTTTGTGCAATTTTCGCGTCGTATGATCCATGAACCATCCGTTTAAGGTTATAAACATTATGTAGGGTTATCATAGAGTCTAATTATCCATTGTTGACACTTTGGACCCTTACGTCCCATAGTTTTACTGTTTGTCACTTTTAGTCCCTCTAAAGTTTGTTTTCACATACCGGAACCTTATGACACGTGTCAAGACATTATTGGACGAAATTTTTCGAGGTGTTACACAAGAATATACGATATAAACTTCGTGAAGTTCCGTTTTAAAACGAGAAAGTTATGATCGAGTTCGTATGCGAGGGGTTAAAAGCGTCAACATTGAAAGTTAGGACTTTTCGGGTAGTACTAAACTAACCGGGGACTTAACGACGTGAGTAAAAGTCACGAGGCCCTTATACGTAAATTAACGAGGCCCAAAATGCAAAGTTACCCCTTCGAAACCGAAAGGCCAGGGCAATGATTACAAAAGATTTGAAAATCTTGAAAAATAGGTTTCAGGCGGGCCGCGTTAAAGATACAAGAGACTTTACGTGGGCCGCGAGCATCAGAAAGATATGGGCTCAGACAATAGGATTCAAGCGGGCCGCGTAAAGGTAGACTGATCTTTTACGCGGGCCGCATCAGCCTCCCAGATGCAGAAAAGTCGGACAGGAGCACTGTTTGCTGTTTTAACCGACTTATGAAGCAATACTGAGAGCATGGGCACCCCCTAAACGTCCCCTAGCACTCAGGGACAGTTGTTGATCATCCAAGAACACTTGTAGGCCTTGTTGTGATGATCCTATGTATCCTAAACTAGTATAAAAGGACCATAAGTAGCAACATTGTTCTTCACACCTTCAACTGCTTTCTTGATCACTTCTGGAGCTCAAGAGCCTTCAATACTCATCCCTGGTCATGCATAGGACTCTTGTAAGTATGCTCCACCCTTTCTTGGTTAAGTTTTGCTTAGATTTAGCTTAAAAGTCAATCCGTCGTAATTAACTATTGACATAACGATAAATCACAAGTGGTCCAGTGATTTGTCGAATCAAAGGTAGTTATATGTTGGTAATCATGTGGGCATTAAACCCCTAAAAGGGCACCCTCTGATTCCCACTCTAACTAGTCCGAATGACGAGTCAAACTTGCTTAGAAAAAGTCAACAGAATGCTAAATTGCGATTTCATGCATAATCAGTAATGTAGATGGCGTGTAACCTGTTTTAACACTTATATAACATGATAATAAGTACATTAACTAGTCTAAGCTTGTTTGATCCGACCATTTACTATTTTGACCCGGTTCGGAACCGAAAGTCGCAAAACTTTGACTTTTGCTTTGACTTCAGTTCTGACCCGTTATGGTATGCTTTCGAGATTATGCAGGATTATACAGCAACAACTAGTTTTATTACGGGACAGCTCACCGAAGCCCCGGTGAACGGCGGCCGTAACTATAACGGCATCTTTAGAATCGATGACTGCATCCTTGGGGCTTTCTATTTGATTGTATCGAAAGGCCCTCACCGCCCCCCCCCCCCAAGTTAAACTGGGGGATTAGTTTGATCCAAAACTTGAGATAATGGGTGTAAACGGAAAAAAAACTTTATAAGTATCTACCTTGTGTCAGGACGTATGGGCCAAGGGACAGTCTCAGGTAGACAGCTTCTATGGGGCCACTCGAACCCAGAGCTAGCTGGTTCTCCCCATTTTTAAATTAGTTTATTCTGCAGCAGCAAATGCTAGTTCCAATATAGCCTTTTTTTCCTAGGTGCTCTAAATAGAAATATTATATTATATAGATATAAATTAATCTTGATCTAACTAACTTCCTTTTAACGTCACACAACCGTCATCGACCACCAATACTGACTCGACCTAGGGTATGAGTGTTGCGACGAACCTGTCAAACATGGGAAAACAGAGGTAAAAAACGTTGAACCACACATGCACGTTGCGTCGTATCAACTCGAAAATTTTACAACTATACGTAAAACGAAAATTTGCGAAAGATGAAGAGTATAAGTGACAAAAGTTGTGAAGTTAGATTGCAAATAATGAAACGTTTTTGGTTAAAGTTAAAAAAACAAAATATGTAGGGTAGATTCCAATACTTTTTTTTTCTTCCTATACCTATGAATTCCATTGGACCCAGAAATGCCCCCCATCGGGGGCCCGCTATGCCAAAAGTCTCTTAGGACCAGGTTACATGATGGTATAACCCTCTGTGACCGGTTCGTTGTTTGTCCGAGTCTTTCGCACATTTCCGTTAAAAGCTTAAAAGTTGACCGTAACGCCCTTTTTACTTTAAAACGAGAATTTTGGATATATGAAAGTACAATAACCTTAGTTACTGATTTCTAAGCATGTCCCTAAAATTTCACGTTAATCCAAGGTCTAGAATAGGAGTTATGCTAAATAGCGCAATTACGGAAACTTTAGTAATTAAACGGCGCAATTAGCATAAAGCCTATCTAAACCCAAATTTCGACACCAAACCTTTTACACACTGATGTAAAATGATATTTTGGGATTTTTAAAGATTTTTAATTATTTTTAACCTGCTCATAACCTGCGGTTATGGCATCGATTTGGTAATTACGGAATATACCCTTTTCGGACATAACTTGAGTTCTACATGGTATTTTGACCTGATTCCAGTTGCTACTGATTTCAAATAATAAATAAAGTATTTTGGACTTTATAAACTGTTCGGAAAACTCAGATTTCCTGTAGAACTCGGAAACCTCTTTTATAATCTTTAAAAATGACCGAAATACCCCTACGGGGCATATATTGGAATTAAACTCATTACGGGCATTATGGAAGGTATCCTACTGATACCACAACCTCTTTAAATCATATTGACTTAGGAAACCTGTGTAGGACTCTTACGGTTAACCGTTACGCCTTTTGCGCGCACGGTTCGGTTTATGTAACTAGTTTACATAAACTAGCCGAAACGGGTCAAACCTTATCGTTTATACCTCAAAATCCAGAATGTGTTTATATTACCCATATAAAACAAGTCTTTAAAATTGTCTGGTCTAAACCACATTCCATTCCCGGTTTTCGCCTTTCACGCGATTAAACCGTATTTATCCTTTGAAATTGACCGGTCTAAGCTAAGGCTAAATTAAAGACCCGTCAGGATTCTAACAGGTTGTTATAAACCTTCGTTCAAGAATAGGAGACCAGTAAAAGATACTTGCATTTGTTTGATTGAGGTTATTACTTGCTCAGGTAAATACTTTTAACTTATTTTCCGTTATACGGGCTTGGGTTACGGTATTTAAAATACTGCTTGGTCGGGCAATTGACCCTAACTCATTAGTAGTTGGGTATTATCAATGTGACATGTTTAAAAATTGGTTTTGTTGGCTTTACGCCTTTGGGAGCTTAATGACCATGTCCCGGATATCCTTGGCAGCATTTTACGAAATGGCCACGACCTTGACACGCGGGTGTAGGCGTACACCCGACAATGTGTCCATAATTATAAAAGTATAACCGTTGGTTTTTCCGCCACGGTTTTATGCTATGTGGTGTGTCAATTAACCTTAAACCCGGCACGACCCGGGCGACCGAACGCATAGTGAACATGTAATTCTTTTACAAGATTTAATTTGTAAATTACCCCAAGTTATAAAGAGTTTGTGCCTTGTGCATTCAAAACAATTTTACTAAACATTTTACAAAAGTGTCGGTTGAATGTATTTACCAGTGTAAACTGACGTATTTTCCTCAAAAGATTAAATGCAGGTTCTACACGTAATAGGCTGGCCACTCCTTAGCATCGTTAGAGTCTCGCAAGCTTGGGATGCCACTATCTGTTGAACAATACTTCTATTTTTATTTTGATCCCCTGTGGATTTATTTTTGACTACTTGTGATACTTGGATATTACATTTGATAGTTGAAATATATCTATCTTTATGCTTTCGCTGTACATTTAAATATTGTGTGGTTTGACTATATTGTTTCCAACTACGTCACGAAATCCCCCACCGGGCCCACCGGTGAAACACGTGGAAATCGGGGTGTGACATTTGGGCATAATGGTCAACATATAAGCATTTAACGGAAACATGCATGTGAATAGGATATCTAATGAACCAAGTTGCATAATCACAGAGGGTTATACTAACATGTAAATAGGTTCAAAAGAAGCTCTAAGGCAATCCTAAACTTGGCTTAAACGCTCAGAACTGAAAGTCAAAGCAGAAGTCAAACTATGCGACTTTCGGTTCCAAACCGAGCCTAAAATGAAAATTGTCGAGTTGAACATGTTGGGACATGTTCTTACATTAATTACCAAGTTATATTAATGATCAAACAGGTTGCATGTATCCTACATTGCTAATTATGCATTAATTTGAAGATAAACATTTTGTTGACTTTTTAAGGTAAGCTTTGACTTGACAATTAACATAGTTAGAGTGGGAATCTAAAAATAACCTTTTAAGGGTTTATTACCCACATAAGTACCTACTCGAAGGTATTTTTAATTCGTGATTTGACTGGACAAGTTTTAATTAATCACGAAGTCAAACCTTAATTACGACGGTTTGACTTTTAGCTAATTAACTAAGCTAAAACGAATTTAGAAAGGTTAAGAGTACTTACAAGAGTCCTAACTATGACTAGGGATCACTAAGTAGTTGGCTTGATGTCCAGAGAGCTACAGAGATGAAGTTGTAAACTTTTGCAAGTGAATGAACTAAATGGTTACAACTAAAGCTCCTTATATTCTATCAATGTTTCCAGATCAAGACAAGTGCCCCCTATGCATGAAAACATGTTAGTGCAGCCCCTGGTATGTAAAAACAAGCTCCAAAGTCGGTTACACAGGTCTGACTGGCACCTGCAAGTAATTCTGTCGCTGTGTCTCTCTCGCGGGCTGCGTAAGTCCATAAGGGACTCTTACGCGGGCCGCCGGGCCTGTCAGAACCAGCCAAACAAGTTTTGAACTTTGCATTTTTGGTCCCTGGTCCTTTATTACGTGGTTCCAAGTCCTAATTTTGCTATTTCAGCCCTCTAACTTTATTTTTAAGGGCTTTAGGACCTTTACTAACTTTGTTAAGTCCCTTGATAACTTTGTTACAACAATAATTCTGTTACAACACTCCCCGACGTTTCCGCCACGATTTGTTGTTTTACGTGGTCGGGGTGTGACAGAAGAGTTGGTATCAGAGCCAATGGTTATAGGGAATTAGGTTATTAGTAATGCTTTGACCTACACTATAACTTCTAGGACCCTAACGCAATTTTACTTGTGTTTAGATTTTTAAAACAATACCGTCACCTATCCTTAGGTGATAACCACAATGAGAACACTTAGTTCGAATCCGCTTTGAAAACTAATCATCTGTTCTAGGATGATTGATTACTAGGTTTTGAACCCTCTATTATAAGGTTTTGAACCCTTTAAGTTTTCAAAATCTCGTCAAAGTTTGGGTTTAAATAGTGTGAACACGTGAAAACTGGAAGAGTGAGTGCCTGTACCCTAAGTTTTCTGTCTACGGCTAGAGTGTTCATACAAATCCACATAATCGGACCAGTCACTCTTACCTGGGAACTCTTGGGGTGACTGTTCACTTATAGGCGAGCATGTCTTCAGTGATACATTATATTGACCCATTTGCTATGATTTGTCGTTGTGCGTCAAGCGATTGATTTGGCTGCAACCCTGACTAAGTCTCAAGTCAGGAAGGGTAAACTTACCCGCAAGGGTGGCAACAAGTAGTCAGTTGTTTCCGTTCAAGACAGGGGTAAAGGTAAGGAAAAAATATGGGCGAGTCTTCAAGGAAGTCAAGGAAGCGCAAGGCTTCCCAAAATTTTGTTGTCACTGCGCAGAGTCCAGCACAAGTTTAGGGGAATGCTGCTAGATTCCCACCTGGTTCATGTTACAACTGCGGTGAAATGGGTCATTTCCGCAACAACTGCCGAAGGTTGGTGAACGCGAATGCAAATCCGAATGCAAATCCGAATACAAACGCGAATGTGAATCCCGCTCGTGGGCGAGCATTCAATCTGAATGCAAACGAGGCTCGAGCTGACAACCTCGTTGTCAATGGTAACTTTGTTGTCAATGGTACGTTTCTTGTTAACAATCGACCTGCATCTATTCTTTTTGATTCTGGTGCCGATACAAGTTTTGTTTCATTGTCATTTGAACCTTTGCTTGCAATACCTAGAACTAAACTGAGGAAACCCTTATCTGTCGAAGTTGCTACTTGTAAACCTCTTGTACTCGATTCTGTTATTCATGATTGTCAGTTGAACCTTGATAACCATCTTTTTCCTATTGACCTCAAACTGATGCAACTTGGGAGCTTCGACATTATCTTTGGAATGGATTGGTTAACTAAACATCATGCTGAGGTGGTTTGTTTTGATAAGATTTTTCGTATTCCTTTGTCTTCTGGTGATGTTCTAGAAGTTCGTGGCGAGAAACCTTGAGGTGGATTGAAGCTTATGTCGTGTACAAAAGCCCAAAGTTATTTGAGAAAAGGATATGTTTCTTTTCTAGCACATGTCACCGAGGAGAAAGACAAGAGTAAGAGTATTCAGGATATCCCGATTGTTCGGGATTATCCAGAGGTGTTTCCTGATGAACTGCCTGGTTTGCCTCCAGTTCGTCAAGTCGAGTTTCATATTGACCTTGTACCCAATGCCAACCCAATTGCAAAAGCACCTTATCGACTTGCACCATCTGAGATGCAAGAATTATCGAAACAACTTCAAGAGTTATCTGATAAAGGATTCATCCGTCCGATCTTTTCTCCCTGGGGAGCTCCTGTCCTCTTCGTAAAAAAGAAAGATGGATCTTTTCGAATGTGTTGATTATCGTGAGCTTAATAAGCTTACCATCAAGAATCGTTATCCCCTACCTCGAATTGATGATCTCTTCGACTAGCTACAAGGTGCTTCATGCTTTTCCAAGATCGATCTGCGTTCTGGGTATCATCAACTTCGTGTTCTCGAAGAAGATATTCCCAAGACTGCTTTCCGCACAAGATATGGGCATTATGAGTTCACCGTCATGCCTTTTGGTTTGACAAATGCTCCAGCTATCTTTATGGACTTAATGAATAGGGTCTGTAAACCTTATTTAGACAAGTTCATTATTGTGTTCATCGACGATATTCTCATTTATTCAAAGTCTCGTGCCGATCACGAGCAACACCTTCGTTTGACTTTGGAACTCCTGAAGAAGGAACAACTTTTTGCTAAATTCTCCAAATGTGAATTTTGGCTTAAAGAAGTTCAGTTTCTAGGTCATATAGTCAACAAGCAGGGTATTCATGTGGATCTATCCAAGATTGCTGCAATTAAAGACTGGAATACACCAAGAACACCTACAGAGATTCGATCTTTTCTTGGTCTTGCTGTATATTATCGTCGATTCATTTCAAACTTCTCAAAGATCGTGGTTCCACTCACTGCTTTGACTCAGAAGAATAAGCCTTTTGAGTGGGGACCTAAGCAAGAAGAAGCGTTTCAAACGCTGAAACAGAAGCTTTGTGATGCTCCTGTTGTATCTTTGCCCGATGGAATTGATGATTTTGTTGTCTATTGTAACGCGTCGAATCTAGGACTTGGTTGTGTTCTTATGCAACGAGGTAAAGTCATAGCTTATGCGTCTAGACAGCTGAAAATTCATGAGAAGAACTACACAACTCATGATCTTGAGTTGGGGGCTGTGGTTTTCGCGCTTAAAATCTGGAGACACTACCTCTACGGAACGAAGTGTGCGGTTTTCACAGACCACAAAAGTCTCCAGCGTATTCTTAATCAGAATGAGCTGAACATGAGGCAACGACGTTGGTTTGAGCTCTTAAGTGATTAAAATTGCGAGATTCGCTACCATCCTAGTAAGGCAAATGTCGTAGCCGATGCGCTTAGTCGAAAAGAGCGAGTCAAGCTTCATTCTGTTCAAACGCTATCTGATCTTCAAACTCGTGTTCTTCAAGCTCAGCAATTTTGTGTTTCACAAAATTTGATAGGTAAGGAATTACCATATCAGCTCGAGCTTAAACTCGAAGCGAAGGACGATGGGTTGCTCTATTTTAAGGATCGTTTGTGGATTCCGAAACAAGACGATCTTCGCACCTTGGTAATGGATGAATCTCATAAGTCTCGATATTCTATCCCTCCTGGTGCTGACAAAATGTACAAGGATCTTCGTACTAAGTTCTTGTGGCCTGGTATGAAAAAGGATGTTACCTTGCATGTATCAAAATGCCTGACTTGTCTCAACGTCAAGGCTGAAAATCAACGACCTTCTGGTTTGCTTGTACAACCAGAGATACTGGTTTGGAAGTGGGAGAACATTGCGATGGATCTCATCACTAAGTTACCGTGCACGTCTAAAGGTCATCATGCTATTTGGGTTGTTATCGATCGATTAACAAAATCAGCTCATTTTATTCCAATTCGCGAGGATCTATCTGCTGATAAACTGGCAAAGATTTATGTTGATGAGATTGTCTCATGACATGGTGTTCCTTTGGATATCATTTCTGATCGTGATGCTCGATTTTCATCTCATTTCTGGAAGACCATGCAATCTGCTTTAGGAACCCAACTAAATCTATGCATTGCTTATTATCCCCAAACAGATGGACAATGTGAGCGGACAATTCAAACTTTGGAGGATATGCTTAGAGCATGCGTGATAGACTTTGGTGGTAATTGGGATTCTCATCTGCCATTGATCGAGTTCTCTTACAACAATAGTCATCATCCTAGTATTAATATGGCACCATTCGAAGCTCTCTATGGTCGAAAATGTCGTTCACCTATCTATTGGAATGAAATCGGTGAAGCTCAGCTTACCGGACATGAGCTCATTCTGGAAACAACATACAAAATCAAGAAAATCCGCGATAATCTTGTGACAGCTCGAAGTCGTCAAAAGAGTTATGCGGATATGCGACGCAAGCCCTTAGAATTTCAAGTTGGAGATCGTCTCCTACTCAAGGTTTCACCTTGGAAGGGAGTGGTGAGATTTGGAAAGAAAGGAAAACTTGCACCTCGATATATGGGACCATTTAAGATTGTGGAAATAATTGGGAAGGTTGCCTATCGACTAGAGCTATCTCCAGAGCTTGGGAATATTCACCCGACTTTTCACGTGTCCAATTTACGAAAGTGTTTAGCTGACGTTGATCTTCACATTCCTCTCGACGAAATCCAAATCGATGAAACGATGCACTTTGTCTAGAAACCCATGGAGATCGTGGACCGTACTTTCAAACAGTTGAAGAACAAACGGATTAGATTGGTCAAAGTTCGTTGGGAGTCTAAACGTGGCCCAGAGTTTACTTGGGAATGTGAGGACCAAATGAAGGCGAAATATCCGCATTTGTTTTCACAAGCTTCCTCTAGTTAAAATTTCGGGACGAAATTTCCTGAAGTAGGGGAGACTGTGACAACTGTGTTCTATAATCGTTGTACAATGTAAAACAATGTTGATTATCAATAAAACAATGTGTTTTAGTGTTATTATATGTGTTTTGGTGTTATTATGTGTGTATTTGTGTTTGGTGAATTTACAATTTAATTCAATTCCAATTTCAAGCTTTAAATCGCTTTGTGGAAGGTTATACGCAAACTGGTGCGTAAACGCAGTCAGTTTAATGCGATAAACACTCCAGAATAGTGACATAGGCTTAACATACCTTAAACAACCTCCACATAACTTAGAAATAAGTTTTGGATGGTTTGGTGTGTTGAAATTAAGTTTGTTCGGTCGCAGGGACTATTTGTGTCAAACTGCGAAACTATACCGATTTGTATAGTAACGAACATTCTGGAACTTGATCATAAGTTAAACGTACCCTAAATATCCTTTAAATAGCTTAGAAATAGGCTTTGAGAAGTGCGGTATGCTATAATAAAGTTTATTGATCAATAGGGACTAAAAGCGTCAAAAAATGCATAAGTTTGCATTTTCGCGCAAATCTTACGTTCTGAATATATCCAGACGTCCAAAAATTTATGTAATCACTAAAATATTATGTCTTAGTGATTGGCTTGATAAAATCCCATTCGTTGCGCAAATTGGATCGTTTTTGCGTCCGTTACCACTTTCGTCGTAATTTACCGAACAACGCAACCGTACGACCAAACAAGCCGACATCCGAAATATTTTTGAGTACATTTCAAGTTCGCTATACTTTAACTTCATTTTAGAGCCTTAAAATGGGGTTAACGGGGCTTAAACGGGCCAAAACGCATCAAAAATCAAGTTTAGAGATGCAGGGGCCTGTTCTGCCAATTGCTGAAAGTTGTTGCCAGCACACAAGGTCCTTACGGACCGTATGGGAGTGCTTACGGTCCGTAAGCCTTCCCCAGACACGGTCAGTGCTTACTTGTTCCCATGGTTTTTAACCCCTGAATTTCATTCTATGGGCTGGTATTTAGATGCCCCTTGTATTTAACGGTTCAAGGAAATCTATAAATACCCCCCCCCCCCAACTTTCACTTTCAATTGGGGAAAAGAAACTATCCGGACCCGAGATAGTACAAGAAACAACTGACAAAATCATTCAAGTTAAGAAACAATGAACCTGGTCCTTTCCACTTGTTCCCATGGTTTTTAACCCCTGAATTTCATTCTATGGGCTGGTATTTAGATGCCCCTTGTATTTAACGGTTCAAGGAAATCTATAAATACCCCCCCCCCCTCCCACCTTTCACTTGCAAAACCCACATTGATCTCATTTTGGCCCTCTAAGTTGAAGTATACTCTTCATACCTGAGGGTAAATCGGATCAAAGCTTGCGAGGACCTTTTGTAAATATTCCTTCGTTCTTTTTATTCGTTTTTATCGTAAAAGTCAAACTGCGTTTGACTTTCTGCATTGACCAGCTTATGGTCAATGCGAAGTTAGTTTGAACTTCATAACGTGAGCGTAATCACGATGGTTATAGTCCCTAGTGACTATACCTACTAGTCGTAGTTTAGGCCAAAATGCGTATTCTCGCGTATTTTGTAACCAAACTACTTTTAGGTATCAAAACCGTTTGTTTTGATATCGAGCCTGTTTTCTAACTTAACTAAACATGTTTTAGCATGTTTAGCTCGTCACTTTTTAGATTAGTGACTGTGTAGAGTCGTAAGTCAAGCGGACTAAACACCCGCTTAGACTTCACGACCCGTTTGGTCGATCATTAGGATTCGACCAAACATGCTTAGTGACCATAGTTGCATAGGGAATAACCTTCCGAGGTTATACCTTATGGTCACTTAGGTTTAATTAGTCGCATGATAGGTAGTTTATATGCCCTTGGTAAATGACCAAAATGCCCTTTTCTTATATAATTGGTAAATAAGCATATGTAACATAAATTTTTGTCACGTAACTGATTATGCAACATATTCAAACATGTATGGGCATATAATACTTGTCATAGGACTAGTTAGACGTCTCGAACGTGCATTGCGCGCACGACACGTTAAAGTAGTGTAAGCTACCTTAATGGGTCGCAATGGGTCGAAAGCACTTAGGTTAGGTTTCAATTTAGGATGTAGGCTTTGTTAAACCATATCACATGAGTTCCAACACTCATTTGGTTTACAAGACCTCATTCTGTCCGATCTTCCGATTTAGGCGTCAATTGTTTGACTAGTGGTTCGATTACTAGGTGCTGCTTCATTTCTCTGGTTTACTTGAGTTTGTTGAAGTTCTATTGATTGAGTATACTTTGCACTTTATGTGAGTGCATAGTTCCCCTATTTTACAGTTTTCAATTGTTTTGGGGTGATTCATATGTACAAAATAATTTTCAAGGTTTAAACAATGGTTTTTCAAAAACAATTAAGATGGTTTATACTAAACTAATAACTATTTCAATAAAGTGAACAAACTTATTGGTTGTAGTTACATCACAAATGACATTCATTAGCATTGATCAAGCCGACCAGTATTAGGTTATGGTACCATAGGATCTGACAAATCCCGTTATTTTACTGCACCCATGGTTATGTGTGGGGGTTGTGGGTAACGACTGAATCTGATGTTAGTTAACTTATCCTTTGGTGGTTTGTTAATGCAAGAAGCGAGAAGCGAGATAGTCGAGTCACAAAGGTTTGAATGTTATTAGCGAGACGACCATAAATAGTTTTCACAACTAAAACAAGGATGATTTAAACGATTAGATAACGGGACGGGTATAATGTGGTGAAAACATGGTGGATACGCCGCTGGTACTTCCTATATATAAATGTTTTCATCATATTACATACCGTGGCGTTATTTAGTTCACTTGGGTAAACGATTTTGAAACGATGTCACACAACGATGTCTTTTTTTTCTAAAAGATATAAACCATACGAGTTTCTAACGAGGTTTTACAAGATGTTTTACAATTCGGTTTACTAAAACAAACGATTTTGGGGTTAAGAATCATGGCTACGAGATTTTATAAGCTATAAGCATCTTGATTTGAGTTGGTTAATTATGTTGCAATACACTTTTCAAAACGAGTTTTGTATTTTGACTCTTATTAAGTACTGCAACATGTAAACGAAGCCACGATTCCGATACTTTTATAAAACCTATGTACGCGCAAGCATTTCTTTGCTTACTTTGTTTTTACATATGTTTCAGGTGTTGTTGCTTGATTGATTTCTAGGATGCATGCGTCACATAGGATCTAGACGAGGCCTTAGTGAAATAATAACAGTGATAGTCGATTTGTAATTTGTTTATTATGTGATAATACAATGTTAATGTTTAATATTATCAATAAAACGAAACTCTTTT
Source organism: Helianthus annuus (assembly GCF_002127325.2). NCBI lineage: Eukaryota > Viridiplantae > Streptophyta > Magnoliopsida > Asterales > Asteraceae > Helianthus > Helianthus annuus. The sequence continues at coordinate 134,894,638 of NC_035438.2, read as the reverse complement.
TGTATTCATGGTTGTGAAATAATAATTCTATTGCAACACTCCCCGACGTTTCCACCACGATTTGTTGTTTTACGTGGTCGGGGTGTGACAGAACAGTTAGCTAAGCTATATGTGAATGAAATAGTTTGATTTCATGGAATTCCTTTATCAATTGTTTCTAATAGGGATAGCCATTTTACCTCTCATTTTTGGACAAGTTTCCAAAAAGCAATGGGAACCAAGTTGAATCTAAGCACAACTTAACATCCTTAAACGAACGGACAAAGTGGAAGGACAATTCAGACAATGGAGGACATGCTTAGAGCTTGTGTAATTGATTTCGGAGGTAATTGGGACGATCACTTACCATTAATAGAATTTTCTTATAATAATAGTTATCACACAAGTATCAGTGTTGCACCATTCGAAGCACTTTATGGACGAAAGTGCCGAACCCCAGTTTGTTGGGCAGAAATTTGGAAAAAGGAACTATCCAGACCCGAGATAGTACAAGAAACAACCGACAAAATCATTCAAGTTAAGGAACGACTGAAAGCAGCACGTGATCGACAAAAGAGTTATGCTAATAACAGACGAAAACCTTTGGAATTTCAGGTAGGAGATAAAGTATTGTTAAAAGTCTCTCCTTAGAAAGAAGTAGTAAGATTCATCAAAAGAGGAAAGTTAAGCCCTAGGTATGTTGGACCTTTTGAGATTATTAGAAGAATAGGACCTATAGACTATCAGCTACAACTGCCAGAGGAAATGGCAGGAATACATGATGTATTTCATGTATGTAATCTCAAGAAATGCTTAGCTGATGAATCGCTGGTAGTACCTCTTAAGGATATAGAGGTAAATGAACAACTTAAATTTGTAGAAAAACCTCTACAGATTGAAGACAAGAAAGTTAAGAATCTTAAGCACAAGAGATTAATTAGTTCTGGTCAAAGTGAAATGGGATTCCAAAAGAAGACCAGAATACACATGGGAGCTTGAATCATAAATGCAAAGGACATATCAACACTTGTTCTAGTAGATCTCGAGGACGAGCTCTAAAACAAGGTGGGGAGGATATAACAACCCTCCTAAAATATTTTCGACACCCTAACATATATTAAAATATCCCATTATGTCCTAAAGTACAACCCATATACGAAAACGGGCCCCGAATACCTTTACTATTATTAAAATTAAATAAAAAGGAATTCTAATGGTCTCTCGTGGGGCGCGTAAGCCACCCCCTTGACCTACGCGGGCCGCGAGCGAGTGACTGGTGGCACGACCCCAGGCCGCCACGTGGCGGGACACACAGACAACCTATACTCGTGACCGGACGAAGCTAAACCCTAGGCAACCTATGTCGCGGGCCGCGAAGGCCTAGCCTTCTTTCTACGCGGGCCGCGAGAGATGGCGAAGTCGCCGATAAATGGAGGCCCTCAGCCTTCAGTTTCCGATCGTTCAAAACTTTTTCTCTCTCAAAATTTCTGCATAGATAATATAATTTCCGGGCATAATACCCCCTTATTAACGAAGTTCTACTCCGTTGTAAGTATCATAACCCCGGTTACGTCTTAGATACGCTGCCCGATTGATTCAGGGTTCCGTAACGACTGTCGAGGTTCTGCCCGATGTAGTTGTTGGAATACCGTCTCGGGGAGGGTATTACTAATGTAAATATTGGGTTATTATACTAACGCATGTGCATTTGTGTAATTTATAGATAATCTCTAGGAAACCCTTAAAGAAACCCTAAACAGCAATGTGAGTAATCTCCTTTTTGTAAACTGTTTTTACAAAACCTTAAATATTTTACAATGTGATTAAGCAGTGATTGAGTCTTTGTAATTCTACAATTACTGCCGGTATGTTGGGGTTTTGTATACAAAATGTGGAACACGTTACCATTGGACAAAGAGTTAGCCAATGGATAATGGATATTATGACCCACCAGTCAGGATTGACAGTACTGAATGAGTTTTAAATGATAAAACTCTTCTTGATTAAACTGGGATTCACTCACCAGTATTTCCCACTAACAAAATGTTTTTAAACGCGTTTCAGGTAACAAAATGTGAAAGCCAACTAGAAGCCAACTGGATATCACTGAAGGCTTGGAAAAGTGGCTATAAAAGTTACCTAAATAAAGAAGATGTTTTATTTCAATAAATGGGGTTTATCCCTATAAATCAGTTTGTAATGAAAACTTGGGTTTTATCCCAATATATTTATTTATATAAAATGTGGTGTTTTTTACTCTCATAAAATATTTCCTAACTGTGATCCTGATGTAATTTCCGCTGGCAAACTGATAAACACCGATACCACCGACACTGAATCTCGCAGCCGCCCGTTCCCGGGACAGATAGGGGGCGGGGGTTGCGACACATTTGTTTATATCTATCAAATTACCACCCATGGTACTGTCAATCCTGACTTGTGGTCATGCTACTACTCACAGTGTAGTAACAAGTTATGTATATAAAACCCCAACATACCAACGATAATTGTAGAATCACAAATACTCAATCACTGTTAATTATAATTTAACGCAATTGAGGTTTTGTAAAAACAGTTTGCAAAAAGGGGAATAACTCACATTGTTAACTTAGGTGATACATTTGTAGCTTCCTGATTATTATCTATTAAAGTTAAACAATGCACACGTGTTAGTAAGATAACCCAAATCACATTGACCGTACAAGTCGAGACAGATCTCCAACGACTGAGTTAGAGAGAGCCTTGACATGCGTTACGGAGTCGGGGTTATAATACTTACAATCAGGCAGAGCTTCGCTTTTTAGGGGTATAATTCCCGAGCATAATAGCCCAGTATATCTCATAGAGAAGAAAAGAAATTGAACGGTTTGCAAATGAGGCCCAAGGCCTCTATTTTTAGTCTGACCGAAGGCGGCTCGCAGCCCGCGACGCCCTCTTCTTCGTCTTTCGCGGCCCGCGAGGGAAGTAGGGTAGGATATAGCTTGGTCAATTTCCTCGGTAGCCTTTACATGTTCAAGGACACGTGGCGCAATGGAGTGTCCGGCAATCCACGTCGCGCCCCGCGATAAACATGGGGTGACCGGGTCGCAGCCCACGAGACCCATGTTTTATTGTTTCTATTTGATCTTTATTAATGTAAAGGTTATACGAGCTCGTTTATTGCATACGGGGTCTATTTAGGAGCGTTTAGGGGTGATTTATGAGGGTTGTTATACTAAATAAAATATATAATGCACTCGTGTTAAGTGTAATAATCCAATTCAACTTTATCAATATATCCGAGACAGAACCCCAACGTACTTAGTCGGGCAGAGCCTTGACATGCGTTGGTGGGTCCTAAATCAATCGGACAGGGTATCGACTTAGTGATCAGGGGTTAAAACACTTAAAACGGGGTAGAGATTTATTGTTATTATTATTATTATTATTATTATTATTATTATTATTATTATTATTATTATTATTATTATTATTATTATTATTATTATTATTATTATAGGTATAAAATTAAATTAGAAAGAGATATGTGGCGATAGGAATGAAGGGATTTGAGCAGTTGAAAAAGTGAGCCTATATCTTCTATTTATACTCACATTCTAAATCTTGGGGATCACGATTTGCAAGAACACGCATACATATATTTAATGCACAATTCTATCTTTGAATTTTGGTGTAGGACACATATGTCCAAATTTAACTTCAACTATAAGTTTATAATTATTTTATATATTATAATTAATTCAGCTGTTTCACTTATTTGGCGTTTATAACTTTTAAAATATGACGTTTTATAAAATAATGAATATGTCATTAGAACGAGAATATTTGTGTCTACATTTTGAACCAAGTTTACTAAAAACAGAGTAGGTTCAAGTATAATATAATGTATTTTTATAATTATAGTTTTTAAACGGTTCCTCTGTTCGTCTAAATACTTCATATTTTTAACTGTCAACTTACCCGTAATCTACCCATTTAATAATATAAGTACCTATATACTTTATTTTAATTTTTATAAATTTTGGAAATGTTACAGCAAGGACTCTATTTCAGATTGCCAGTACTTGTCGGTTCACCGAATCCGGAGGGTAGGGTTCTTTAGGATCCTTACCAACGGTGATGGTTTCTTACCTCCTAATTTAATTTCGTTTCTTTGTGCCTTATGTAGCTTTTGATCTTCATAGTCAAGCCCTTGAAACTAAAGACAGAGATTGCAAGATTACAAAGGTTCTCAACTTACCAGACTCAGAACGAAACTTCCAGGTAGATCCTATTCTTCAAGAAGCCAGCCTTTACTCTCAAGCCTCAGAATCCATCATGTCTTCGGGTACTTGCTCCTTTTTACTTCTTCTTTTGATTCTGCATATACATGATGCTTAATTTTGACATATAGGTTCAGGATCCCAGCCTACCGGTCGCTTTAGTCTCGATCACTTACTCAAACTTGCTCAAGAAAACCTCCGGTAAAACAAGAAAATCCTACTCCTTCAATCATCAAGTCTAGGATTCTTCCCCTGTGCTCCAAAGCTACCTCAAGCAAAAAAACGCAAGGCTCCTGAGGTGATGGATCTTGAAGCTTTCGACAACCTGGGCTTGGTAGAAATAACAAAAAAGCTTCAAACCGTCCAAAGTGTGGTAAGTATAAACAAAACTCAATGTTAATTTTAGGGTTTTTATTCAACCTTAATTTGTTAATTTATTGTTATGTAGGGTTTTCCAAGATCCCTGCCAATCATGACGAGCAGTTGGTCGAGCATGCCTAGAAGATCATTGACATGGAGCTGCTTGCTGAGAACAGGGCAGAGCAATCCGAGACCCTCCGCCTCGAACTGGAATCTTCTAGAAAGGAATGCTAGGATCTTAAAGCATATCACCAGGAGCAGCATAGGGAGCTTGAAGCTGAAGCAAAGAAATCTGTTACCCTTAATATCTTTAGTCTAGGATTCCAATGTACGAGGAAGCTAAGGCCGAACGATTCTAGGTGAAGGCTTGGGACAAAAATAAGTGGAAGGCAGTGGTTGCAAGGCTAGGAGGTCAAGACGAGGTTCCTAAATAGGAAGCCGATAAGGTCAAGGAGGTTGAGGTGGAGAAGGCTGATGAGGATCCAAGGAGCAAGGTTCTAAGTGGAAATAGAAAGAAGGAGTAATCAACAATGGGGCGATGATGGATATTCTTGCCTAGGCCGGAGCCCTATTTTTTAAAGGTTTGTGGTAGCGATGATGTGGTTATGTAACCCCCTTAAACAATTTACCTTTCCTTGTTTCTTTTGCATGCTCCCCGGAATGGGGTTTTAGACAATGTTACTTGATAATCCTGGATGGATGGACCCCGGTTTTGGGGGAAACTCAGGATCGTCCTAGGTTGGTTTTTGACAATGGTGGTGTAAGTGGATGGGTTCTAGTTTAGGATGAAGCTTGGCCCGCCTCTTTTAACTTCTTGCTATGGTAAATAATATCCAGTTTTATATCCCTTATTCGTGTATTGTTGTTTGTTGTCATTAAATTTTTTGTTTGCAAATTGAAGTTCTTATTTAGAAAATCAGTTTTTTTTTTTTTAAATTACTTTTACAAATACCATATATTTAGAACAAGTCATTTTAACATATTACTCTTTATCCAATCTCTGTGCAAATAAAAGAAGTGTTTAAGACATAGAAAATATAGGTTTTGGATACACCTGGTTATCTACAAATTACCCTGTGTGCGCACTTCCATGATCCTACTACCAAGACTTGCGATGATCCTGACTCCGGACAGGATCCTTGATATTTGATAACCGGTAATTTTCGGGTTTTAATTACGCTATTAACAAACATTTAGATGACAATAAATAGTGTTTAAGATGTAAATTAACTTAATTAGGCCCTTTTGTATGCCTAGGAACGTTTATCCGACTTACAGCGCGCGAATGGTGAGTCACGGGAAATCTATCTACTGAACGTTAAACGTTAACGAACTGACATCGGATAACATACAGACAACGCCGACAGATACAAATTTATACGTATAATTAATATATATGAATTTGATTTCGCAAAAATATCATGCTTTCGAACTTCATAAAAGGCATACGTGAACGAAAAACGCGACTGTAGGAACGCACCGGCAACAAAACGGAAGCATCAGACACATGTATTACGTTAAAAACTAGAATATTATGATGAATTTTGCTTCATAATCAAATTTTAGTAACAACGGTCGAAATCGGATCGAAAAATGGATTAGAAACGACCACCGAAGCGTTTTACGCAATTTTAACGCAACCGCCGAACGAACATGTCAAACGTTGACCGCCGGCACTATTTTACATACTTACGACCCTAGTATTATATTCTACGACATTACCCGAATTTCGGGTTTGAAAACGGGCCTTGGAAATGCTATTGGGTCGCACAAATGATTTGAAATGAACTAACGGGCCTTGCGCCCAACCCACTTAAAACCCTAGATATAAATATTAACTTATACCTTTATTCCCCTCATTCTAACCTAGCCTGCCACCCAAAGTCTTTGCATTCTCTCTAAACTCTGGCCGCTGGAGCCAGATTTTAGCGACTTCTGACCATTCCTTCTCTGGCGAAGCATGCACACCTGCAACTCATTCCCTTGCACCGTTTCTCACCAACACCTATCTTGTTCATAGAAGAAGAGAGACCTACAGAAGAGAGAGACTGTAGAGAGAGATAGAGGACTGTGGGACAGAGAGAAGGGCCGACCACCCTCTACGGTGGAGTGGCAGCGACACGCGGCGGTGACGCCGTTTTTCCGGCGAGGTGCGAAGGTGGACGGAGGTTTGGGTACAGATCTAGCTTGGTTTGGGTTTACAATGAAACGCGGGCTCAGCTCGATGCAGTTTAGATGCTCGAATTTGGTTTGGAATAACTTGGTCATGAGCCGGGTTAACTCAATTTGGGGTTCGGGTTTAACTCAGTTTTGGGTTCGAGTTAACGCAGTTATGGTTCGACTCGGTTTAGTTATTGTTCAACTCGGTTCGACTTGGTTCAGTTTTGGTTTGGGTTTGGTCAACCGCGGTCAACATCTGATTCGATTCAAGATTCGGGTTTGGGTCATGTTTCGGTTCATGCTTCAAGTTTCAGGTCAGATTTGTAGCATGGGTCAACTCAGTCCACACGGGTCACACCCGGTCAATTCAGTCAACGCGGGTCAAGGCCGGTCAGAGAATCCTTTTGGTTTTTAGCTAAACAAATAAACTAAAAGATATTGGGTAATTTTGACCCATATCTAACTTGTTCAAATATTTTTTAGCCTCTATTGTGGTCGTTAGACCCGTTTCTTGGCTTTTTTTCTTTGCAACTACTATATAAATGGATCTTTTATTTAACGGTTTGCAACAGGCTAAGGTTTAACTTGGGTAATGATATTGGTTAAGAAACGGAAGTGAAAAGGTTCAAGTTTGGCTACTAATGGTTGGTTTGTGGATAAGATGGTAAACATAAATAAGGGTGTCAAAACAAAAAGGTGGTCCTAAATTTCCTTTATCATCTATGTGCAAATGTCTAGTCCATGGCCTCGATGTGTATCAAATCATAGAAGTTCTAACATAGAGCTTACATAAGGCCTACCCTCAAAAAAATGATGCATATATGTATATGATAATATTTTTTTTAAGTAGGCTCAAAATCTCACCAAGTATGGGAAAAGGATTTCCGATGTGAAGCATGCATTTATTTACCAAAAGCTTGTTAACTATAGCTAGGCATTTCTATTCTTTTTTCTTTAAAAACATTTGCTAGATAACTTTTCTTCTATAATCACAAGGAATATGACCATGACTAAGGACCTATACATGTGGTTTGGTTTGGAACTCGTCGATGATTTAGTTTAAAAAATTCGGTTTTCAAACACGATCAAGTCTTGAGTTCTTTGGAGAAGAAGGGAAGTGACAAAAGTTGCAAAGACAAGATGGTTTGAGGGAACCTTTTCAAGAACATACCTTTTAAGGTATATGTAAAAAATCTCAGGAAATCTCTGTCTTTGGAATGGGTCCAAAGATGCAGCACCAATGCTGACTGTATAGAAAACGACAACACACTGACCACGGCCCCGTGTTGACTGGACATGGCCCCGTGGTCAGACATGGTTCTGACACATTTGTCTGTATTAGAAACATGGGGTGTGGTGGCCTGAACACGACCCCGTGGTGAATTTTTCGGTGGGCACGGGGCGTGTTAACCTGAGCACGGCCCCGTGGTTGGAGTATTTATGAAGTAGCGTCTATGTTATTTTTAAGGTTTTTATTTGGATCGGGTGTTTCCTTGCTGGAGGGAACAACACCGAAGTGCCTAAGGTACCTTAATTGCTCTTGGTTTATGCAAGAACGCAAGAGGTTATCGGAAAGGTTAAAACCTAAATTACTTACTGGTGGGCGGAACCAACCTTTATTCCCCTTATCCAGGCTTTTGTTAAAGAAGGTATATGTCGAATCGCTCAGGTCTATGAGCGCATCGGTGGGGGCCGTTAGAGATTCCTTCACGACACAATCGACACAGGGACGACTATCGCTAATGCTTTCACAAGAGGTTGAGGTACTTTTGGTGTCGTCGATGTTGATAGATTTCGTATGTGGTCCCCACGTTTCTCCTTGATTGTTGTCTTGTGATGAATACCTCATTTTCATCATAAGCTATATTTCTTTTAATTTTTGGAGAATTCTTTCTTTGATTTGACATAATTCTTTGGAGGTTATGTCGGTTGGAAGAGATGGTTGAGGGCATCCGGGCGGGTAATAGTAATCATTTTTACTTTCGCCCATCTTAAGGTGATTACAGGAAAATGATGGGTCTAAATAGTGGGGATCAGAATTTAGAATATAACATTCTAAATCTTGATGAAATCCACTTCATATTTGATACCGCTTACCGTAAGAGTGGCGAAAGTAAAAATAGTCAATATCATCCATATTTTTTGTCAAAATTTACCAACCGTCGGGATCTTACAGTCCTGCTTTCAGTAACTGGAGATTGGACACGGGGCGTGTTGGATGGACACGGCCCCGTGGTCAGCTACCGTCTAACTTAAAACAGAATTACCTGTAAGGGTGATGGACACGCCCCCGTGTATGGCTGGGCACGGCACGTGCTGAGTTCTGCAGAATTTGAAATATTTGAAAAATCCTAAAAAAATGCTATGAAAAATTAGGCCGTTGATTTTAAATTTTCTTAAAATCCTCATGTCCTCGGCAACGGCGCCAAAAAAAACTTGGTGTGCGTATAGCGTGATATGATTTTATTAATATTTTAAGCCCGTTATACGCATTAGTCAAGTTTTAAATTTATAAAACATGATATTTACTAACAGTAAAACACACTTGGGCAAGTGAACCCATCGCGAGCATAGTTTAGTGTTGGTAAGATACCGAGGTCGTCTAAGGACACAGGAGCTTTTAATACCGGTTTATCGTCAATGTCTAATGGATCAAATTTTTGAAAAGAGTTTTTAAAACTAAAAAAACATAGGATAAATAAAATGAAAAACAAATAGACAAGACAGAATCACTTGGATCCAACTCATCTTTAATGTACCCTTTGATGATTTTCGCACTTTCGGACTTTTAAGAGATTATGTTAGTTATAGTAGTAGTCCCCTCTTTTGAAGGCGACGTCACCCTCAACCCAGTTGTCTGAGTCAGCAGGGATACAATCCCAAAGGGTCGGAATATTGAAAGACAATTAACTTAGTTATTAATGCGAAAAGTGGTAGGCCTCTCTTTTGAAGGTGACGTTAGCCTCGGCTAAGTAGTTTGAGTCAGCAAGGATACAATCCCAAGAAGTCGGTTTAAAGTTCTAATAGTAGTTTACATATGAGGGGTTTAAGCTATTCGCACCCCCGCTATCCAATACCATTAGGGCATTAAAGGAGGTCCTAGTAAGCCACCCTTCTAACCCCCTTCCAAGTAGTTAACGCGCTTTATTTTGACCGTAAAGACACGAATGTGTAAATCAATGACACCATGAAGAAATGGTAAAGAAAACTCACTTTCAACATAAGAAACTAGTTATTAAAGTCATTAATACAAACCCAATTAAAAAGTGCCGAAAGATTAAAAATCAAAAGTAATACATTAAAGACTTGTCTTCACCAAGTATTAGCCAAAGATGGCCTTTGATTGACCAGAACTCTTACGATCAATCTTGGATCCCGAGACTACTACGCATTCTAAAGATGATAGATGGATGATGGTGGTGGGTGTTGGTGTTGGTGTTGTAGTGGTGGTGGAGTGGTGGCAAAGTAGGAGAGAAGTGGTTTGCCAAGGGATGCCTTTGAAGTGAACCAAGCACCCCTATTTATAGCCAGAACAGAGCCCCGACCACGGCTCAGTGTCCACTGGGCACGACCTGTGGCCAGTCTTCTTCTCTTCCTTCATTTATTGCATCTGTCAGCAGGGGGCCCCACACGACCCCGTGTCTTCTGTGCACGGCTCTGTGGTCAACTCTTTGCTGTATTATCAAGATTCTGCAAATCTAAGAGTTGACCACGCCCCATGGTGAGCTGGGCACGGCCCCATGGTGGGCATAGAAGCTTCTGCAGTCTTTGTCTTTTTGTGTTAGGGCTACCCACGCCCCATGCCTGGCTGGGCATGGCCCCGTGGTCAGTTTCTTTCTTCTTGTTTTTTGCTTTGAGAGATGCTGCCGAAGGGTCAGGTATGTTACCTTATTACTTCTTCTCGTATTTATGTTGGTTCTGGCTGCTTATTTGTTCCTTTTGTTCTTTTAAGCTCGTTTGGTCCTGTAAATTTAACAGGAAGAAAGAAACACGTTTTTTTTCCAATATTAGTACTAAAAAGGGTTGGTTTTATGCCTCTATTGATGTAATTTATATGTTGCATTTTGCACACATCAACATGACATGGATGCAATCAGTGGATCAAGAGGATCAAGCAGCTGACCACTCATCAACACCACGAGGATATGAAGCTTTGATGATCAAAGATTCACAAGCAACATTCAAGGGGGAGATTGTTGATGCACCTCCTGATTGTGACAAGTGAAAACTTTTGAAGAACCGACAATGTGAAGAACGAACCATCACAAGCAACATCCAATAGGGAGTTTATTTATACACTTTTGTGTCGATGTGGCTTAGTTCAGTTCGAGACCGATGTCGACAACGTTCCTCCACCGTACGAACCGGAGAACAAGATACAAATTACCAGAATATGAGAACGAGAAAGTTGGTTGATGACATCAACACGACATCAACATGATGATGTCCTCATGACATCACCATGATGATGTCATCCATATTATCGATGTATGTTATATCGACATAATCCATCAATAGAACATGTGAATCGATGATTGGTATATCGATATGATGTATGATAGGAACAATTATGTTTCGATGAAACATGTCGACGTATAAGATTATATCGATATCAACATATATCAATTGTGCATGATGTATCGATTCATATACAAACCTATCGATAGGTTCTTAGTATAAATAGTCTGTTCTTTCATTTGTAAAATAGAGCTTGAATGAGCTAGAGAGAGAGTGTAGAGAGGAGAGAGAGAGAGAGTTATCAAAGTACTCATTATATGTTTGCATTTTGTATCGAAACTATGTCTGGTTGAATACACGAACAGTTAATCGTTGAATCTTTATTGTGTTATACATTCTCTCGCTGTGTTTGTGTCGTAGCTTGGATTCCGCACTCGCTACGGCATCCTGTTGGTGCACTTGTGTCTGTACTTTGTCTGTAATTTGTCATGATACAAAACGATGTCCTTTGTTAGTCCTGTAAGTTTGACCAAGTCAACCATCCTCCTGGTTTGACTTGGCCAAACAGTTAGAAGCTGATTATAACATGTCTGTGTCGAAGGATGACTCATCGAAGGATAGTTTAGATCCTTCGATGAGCTCGAAAGATGAACCTTCGATGGATGTTGATGGACCTCGATAGATCATCCTTCGAGGTATATGTAGATCCTTCGACAGGTATCAGATCGATAGATGATCTTTCGATCATCTATCTGATCCTTCGATCAGCCTATCTGATCCTTCGACCAGACGATCTGTGTTGGGTATATATACCCATGTAATGTGTTCACTTCATTTTAAGCAAGCAGAGAGATACTTCACAGAGAACACACACATTCTTAGAGAGTTTGCAAAACAGATTTGTAGACATTGAGCTTGTAACCGAACCTTTCATACGTATTAATACAAGTGGTGTTAATCGGTGAATATTGTGTGTCTTGTGTTTGTGCTTGTTTCATCTCGGTTTGCACTCTAGCTTGGATTCCGCACTTGCTAGTGTGTTTAACATAACAAGGTTAAGGTTTGACCTCATCCTCCGAGGGACCTACAAGTGGTATCAGAGCTAAGGCTCTTTTCCTTGTTAAAACCGAGTTTCTACAAGACTTTGGAGTGTTTGGACACATGGTTTAGCACCCTTTTTTAGTGTTTTTCTCGCATTTCTTGACGTAAAAACGTGTTCTAAACTAACCGGGTGTGTTAAAGGACGGGTTGGGTAACTTAAAAACTTGTTTTTACGAAACTTGGTGATTTCCGGCCAAAATTCCGGCTTACTCCGGTGACCGGTTTCTGGATAAGATCTTTCCATTTTTAGTATATTTTATTGGTCAAATTGGTTTTGGTGAAAAAGTATGGTCTGACCATACCTTTCTGCCGAAAGATCTCTACCAACCCATCAGCTTTTCACCAACCTGTCACTTTTCGTGTCAGCTGTGTCAGTAGATCGAAGGATATCCTTCGAAGTCGAAAGATCATCTTTCGATTAAAGGAAGTTCGATAGATAATCATCCTTCGAACAATCCTTCGAAGTCTGAGACTTATCCTTCGATCCAGGGAATCTATTCGAAGGATATATATTCGAAAGATAAGGATCTTTCAATTGTGAATCTTTCGAAATCATTGTTCGAAATTCAACAGTGATCTTTCGAACACTGTTGATCCTTCGAACAAGTCTTGATCCTTCGATCTTAGTCTGCCCCAAGTTTGTGTTTTTCAGGTCTTTCGATCAGGCATCCTTCGGCTGGTTGTTATCTTTCGAGATATTAACATAGAGTTCATTTTTCTTTTCAAACATGAATCCGAGTTGGTGGGGAACTCCGGCTCCAGATAGTGGAAAATACACAAGTACAGGTTCAACTCCCTCATGGTGGGGTACACCGGCTCCAGATAGTGGAAAGTACACAAATACAAGTCTATCTCCTTCATGGGCCGAATCTCCGGTGTCGACATCTTCGCAAGCAAATGCCATATCGACAGGTCAATGGGCATTAGTGTCAAATCAAACTCCGAGCATTCAAAGTATCTTATTGGGCGAAAGCGAAACCGGATGTTTGAATCGACCTCCTAAGTTGATGCACTTGAACGAGTATCCGGGTTGGGTTGATAGATTTCGTACATACGTTCTTGGTCAAAATACCGAACTGTGGATACGTTTCACTACAGATTTCGATCAAGCTATAGAGGTTGCTGCTTCAGATACTGCTACGTTTGCCGATCTTCCTGAAGATCAAAAGAAAACGTATGATCTGGAAAAGAAAGCATACTCCATTCTCACTAAAGCGTTAAGCAAAGATATCTACCACCAGTTTGTCAGTTTCAAGACAACGAAGAAGTTGTGGGACGGGTTGAAAACCAGAGGAGTAGGGAATGAAGCAACACGCCAATTGCGTCATGATCTTCTCAAGAAAGAATTTGACGGTTTCACGTGCATGGATAAGGAGTCTTTGGGAGACATGACAAGCCGGTTTTATCACTTGCTTACAGAGTTGAACAATTTTGGAGTAGCGACAACTACAGCAGAGGTGGTGAAGAAGTTTGCTGATGCATTGCCTCCCCAATGGAATAGTTTCTTGGAAATCTTGAAGTATAACGGAGTTTTGAGAACTACAAACATCAACGACTTCGTGCAGCTTTTAGAAAACAAGGATCAGGAGGAAACATTAAAGGCAAAAAGAGTTCCAGTGCCACAAAATCCAGAAATGTATTATGGAACTTCCAGTTTTTCGTCTGCAAGAACCGGTCCACATGCTCCACTTCAAACGGCGTTTGTCACAAGCACAGATATGTATGGAAATCCAGTACAAGTTCCTGTTAAGCCAGCTCCCACCACAGACATGTATGGAAATCCAATACCACCACCTCCTCCTCCTCCTGCTCAACAACAAGCGTGTTATGGAGGGACATCATCTGCTGGTCAGCAATCAAAACCAAATACAGTACAGCTCGACACTTCAAGTTTTTCTAAGGTCAGTGTAGAAGTAGCAAGGGAACACATGGAGCTGCTTAACACTATAGTGAGCGCGTATTGTGGGTTAGTGGAAGGTCAGATTGGCAACATTAATCTGACACAAGAAGACTATCGACAGATTGATAAGGAAGAGATGGACTTGATGGATATCAAGTGGGCCTTTGCTAGTGCTGTAAGAAGGGCAAAGGATTTCATGGAAAGTACTGGCAGAACCAGCTTGGAAAGCAAGAAAGACACCAAGTATGGGTTCGATAAACAGGCAGTAAAGTGCTTCAATTGTGGTGAACGGGGTCACTTTAAAAGAGAATGTACAAAGCCAGCACAGCACGGGAACCAGAACCCCTTCAGAAACCAAGGCAACCAGCATAACCATAATAGGAACAATGAGCGTACATTAATACCTGTCAACAACCAGAGCCAAGCTGGAACATCAAATGCCAACCGGGCACTTGTGGTTCAAGTGGATGAAGGTTGTGACTGGTCAATCCAGTTGAGTGGTGATGCTCCAGATGGAACAACATGTTTTGCTGAAGTAGTTAAGGATTTAGTTCACACCAGTGGTGGAGAATCTTCCGCCAATGGTGGTGAATCTTCTGAGGATGAAGACTCTTCGGGATATAGCAGGAGTTCAGATGAAGAATCCTCAAATTCAGGCGATGATCATGAGGGTGAGACATCAAATTCATGGGTCGATGCAGATATTGATGAGCTTTTGGAGGAAGCTGCAGCAGAAACTCAAAGAAGATCTATCTTGGTGGATCAAGTTGCTTATTCTTCGTCTTCTCTCCATTCAGCTTTTATGGCTAATGTCGACAGTTCATCAAGTCAGGTATGTGTCGATGAACCCACTGCTATTAATTGTGATAATTGTGATAGTTTGCATGTTAAATGTGCTGATTTAGAGGCTAACATGTCTGAGTTGCAAGGCAAACATGATGCTTTAGAAGCTAGTTTGTTTGACTTGCAAGACAAACATGTTTCTTTGAATGCCAAATGGTGTGAATTGAAAAGCAAACACGAGGCTTTGCAAGAGAAGTATGATGTGACATTCATCCACAATCAAAAGCTGACCGTGGATCTTTCAAAATGCACTGAAGCCAATATGTTTTATGAAAATCATGAAAAGGAGTTTAAATCGGTAATTGAAAAGTTAAAGAAAGATAAAACCGAGTTAACTAAAATGGTTTCCAGAAAACAAACTGACATTAATTTGTATATATCTCGCCTTGAGACTATACAAAAAGAGATGGCTTGTGTGAAAATAGAAAGTGAGGCGATCCAACTTAAGCTAGACAGTTATTTGAGCTCTAGCTATGTGTTGGATCACATCATTGACGTTCAGAAAGAGAAACGGGATGTCACATGCATAGGTTATAAGAAATGTCCACCACCAGTGAGACACAATTATGATGCAATACCTGACGAGGAGGATAGAGTGTTCTTTGAACCATCTGTTCCTTTAGATGTAAAAGAGTTTGCTACAGGGCTCGGATACAAGAAAGAAGTATCATCAGATTCAGATGTATCAGCAGATACATGTGTGTCTTCTACTGAACTGAATCAGGATTCTCCAGTCATTACTGAGGATGCTGATTCTTCTGATGATGAATCTGATGATGCTGTCCCAGCAAAGTCTGATGCGGTAGTCAAAAATGAGGACATACCTCTCGAGAATCACATTCTATGTGAGCCTTCTGCAAAACCCGCTAAGACTGTTGCAATCGGAGAGTGTGAACTTGTTGTACACTCTTGTTGGTGATGATAAAATCTACTCTGACAAAGATTTTCCTATTAAGAATGTTAATCAATCTTTAATAAGTAAAGTCTTTGAAAATTCGACAAGTAAGGTTTTAGGAAAGACAGGACCACGTGTTACAGTTACACAGTGTCCTCCTATTCCAAAGGACGAAATTCGAAAACAATATGGCAACAAGAAATTACCAACAGTGCAGAAACAGCAAAATCACAACAAGCCAAAAGGAAAATCACCGGCTCAAGCACAAAAGAAGCCGAATCAAAAGAAGAACAAAAATGTAAACTTTGTGAAATCGACGGGAACGGACAAAATCGAAACGTTTGAAAACAAATCTAACTTAGATTTTGTTAAGAAAGCAACTGTACAGAAAAGAAATGAACCAAGTAGTTCAAAACCTAGTACCTCGGGATCACAAAGTTCATCATCATCGGCAAGACGATCACATGATACTTCGGGGTTTGTTGAACGAAGATCATGTTTTGAGTGTGGAACAATTGGACATATAATTCGAAATTGTCCATATCTTCATAAACAAAAAGGAAAAGTTGATGTTCCCCGTGACCAAACTGACCGTAAGCAAACTGTTTCGGTAAAACAAGATCCCCGCCTTATAAAAGAAAGGGAAAAGAAACAAAAACGCCAACAGGTCAAGAAAATTGAAAAGGCAATTAAAACCGATGTGGTTACCAAAACATCTGTTTCTGTCAAACCAGACAATTCAAAAACTTCTGACAACCATGAAGTTAAAATTTTAAAGAATGACACTGGTAAAACAAAACAGACCTGGAAACCAAAAACGGTTACTGAATCAGGGGGATCATCACAATTTACCAATCATCAAAGACAAGAAGTTATTGTTATTGATGAAAATGGAAGACCCAAGACCACAATGGCTTGGGTCCCCATCTCCAACTAATCAATTAAGTTCATGTGCAGGGTGTTCCAGGAGGAACTATCAGTAGTCATTGGATTGTTGATAGTGGGGCATCCAGGCACATGACAGGCGACATGAAGCTTCTCTACGACGTCAAATCTATTAGAGGAGGTTATGTTGCTTTTGCTGGAGATAAGGGTGGTTATATTACGGGTGAAGGAATGATATCCAACGGGATTGTCAGCTTTGACAAGATCAACTTTGTGCAACAACTTGATCACAATCTTCCTAGTGTTTCTCAAATTTGTGACAAGCAATTCTCAGTACACTTTGATGCTAATGGATGTTATGTGCTGAAACCCGGCTTCAAAATTCCAAAAGAATGGATTCTCTTGTCAGCTCCAAGGATAAATGATTTGTACGTCCTTGATATGAGCCAAGCTATTACTACGTCTGCACAAGCAACTTGTTTCGTTTCCAAAGCCACAGAAGAAGACTCTATCTCTTGGCACAGATGAATGGGTCACATTCACTTACGCAAAATGAATCATTTGGTTTCAAATGAATTGGTGAATGGTGTTCCTCTCAAAAACTTCCATCTTCAAGACGTCTGTGTTTCGTGCCAGAAGGGAAAACAAACGAAGAAGAAGCACCCTACAAAGAAGATCAACACGGTGGCAGTTCCTCTTGAACGTTTGCACATGGATTTGTTCGGTCCTGTCAAGCACAAGAGTATTCGGAACGATCAATACTGCCTCGTGATTACTGATGACTATTCAAGATTTTCTTGGGTGGCGTTCATGGCACACAAGAGTGAAACCTTTGGCATTATTAAAAACTTGATCATTCAGATTGAGAATTTGTATAAGTTAAAGGTTAGGCGGATACGTAGCAACAATGGTACTGAATTTAAAAATCATGCCATGGCGGAGTTTTGTACTTCAAAGGGTATTCTTCATGAGTTTAGTGCAGCTTATACTCCTCAACAGAATGGCGTCGCTGAACGTAAGAACCGCACATTGATCGAGACTGCTAGGACTATGTTGGTAGAGTCGCAGTTGCCCATTCCATTCTGGACTGAAGCTGTGGCCTCTGCATGTTACACATTGAACCGAGTCCTTACAGTCAAAAGGCACAATAAGACTTGCTTTGAGCTTCTTCAAAAACGGAAACCAGATTTGTCTTATCTTGAACCGTTTGGAGCTCCATGTACAATCATCGATTCTAATGGAAAGTTTGGGGCTAAAGCAATTGACGGATACTTTCTTGGGTATGCCACCCCTAACTTACGAGTCTGGAATCTAGAGACTAAAAGGGTCGAGGAATGGTCTGAGGTTAGAGTACAGAGGCACACTTTGCCAGTCAAATGTCCTGGTCAGCCTTGGATGTTTGAGTACGATGACTTTTTCAATTCGATCAATGTTGAAGCCGTTGAAGAAAGTGTCGCGGCAAGGATGTTTTTCGAGAGTGACAATGCAACAGTTTCACCGGTGGTTCGTCCAATTCTTGTCAATCAAGAACCATCTTCGGTGAACAATAATACTCTCGACAATGAGGATTTTCATGATGCAACCGAATTG
Source organism: Helianthus annuus (assembly GCF_002127325.2). NCBI lineage: Eukaryota > Viridiplantae > Streptophyta > Magnoliopsida > Asterales > Asteraceae > Helianthus > Helianthus annuus. The sequence goes on along the minus strand of NC_035438.2, from coordinate 134,876,205 downwards.
AACGAATCTTCAGAGGATGATGAATTTCTAGATGCAGATCAAGAAGCTCCAACAACAGCAGTTCATGGTACTTCAGAGGGTACTCCTCCAGTGGATGCCCCTAGAACAGCTGAAGCTACTGCATCATCCTCTTCGTCAATTCCGGGCATTGATTTAGTTGTTGATCTCAATTTCAACAATCTGGGTATAAATATTCCAGTTCCAGATAATCCAGAACAAGGATTCATAATACCCATCCTCAACAAAACATCATCGGAAATGTGCAAAGTGGCATTCAAACAAGAAACATGTTGCGAAACAACAACAATGCAGGCCTGTATGCAGCTATTCGAGAATCCGGGCAACAAAACGATTGGTCTTTCGCGTGTTATGTCTCACAGGAAGAGCCAAGAACTTAGAAAGAAGCCATGAAAGATAACTCTTGGGTTGAAGCAATGCATGAAGAACTGCAACAATTCCAGAAGCTTGGTGTATGGAAACTCGTAGAGAAACCTGCTGGTTACAAGAAGATTGGTACCCGTTGGGTGTTTAAATGCAAAAAGGATGACCGCGGAGTCGTTATCCGGAACAAAGCACGTTTAGTCGTTCAAGGTTTTCGTCAGATAGAAGGAATCGACTACAACGAAGTCTATGCACCTGTTGCACGCCTGGAAGCAATTCGGATCTTTCTGGCTTATGCCTCATTCAAAGGATTCAAGGTTTACCAGATGGACGTCAAAAGTGCATTCTTACATGGTGTGGTTGAAGAAGAGGTGTACGTCGAACAGCCTCCAGGTTTTGAAGATCCTATCCATCCCGATCGGGTTTGGTTGCTCAACAAAGCTCTCTATGGTCTTCATCAAGCACCGCGAGCTTGGTATGCAACCTTATCAAACTATCTGCTGGAGAACGGTTTTCGAAGAGGTCTTATCGACTGTACTCTTTTCATCAAAGAACAAGATGGAGATCTTCTTCTGGTACAGGTATATGTTGATGATATTATTTTTGGTTCTACTAATGATGTCTTGTGTAGGAATTTCGAGCGCATTATGCAGGATAAATTCGAGATGAGTGCTATGGGGGAAATGACCTTCTTCTTGGGCCTACAAGTGCAACAAACTGAGTCTGGGATATTCATCCATCAGACTTTTAGGTCCGTGTTTTCGGATCGAAACCGTGATTTTCATGATTATGTTCAAAGACGGAAGAGATAAGAGATGATAAACAAACAACTTTGTATTAATCCGGTAGTAAAACATTACAAGTCGGCCCGATTACATGATAACCGAACTAATACCAAAGAAGTATACATCCGGGGAGAAACCAAGTGGTGATTTCTCCCGGTGAGGTCTCAAACCTCCTCTAACTCTCTTATGTTGCAAATGACAAGGGTTTCCTATTTATAGTCACACCCCTTGTCTTGCAAACACACACGGTCAACCGAATAACCCTCTCGTTTGACCACTTCAAACGAGCGGGTCTATACACGTTCGATAGACCGTTTCACTAACTATTACAAATTCAGCGTAAAATAATAACTAATCTATTCGACAAGCATCGGACACAAAATCTGCATCAACAAATTCCCCCTTGTCCGTTGCTGTCGAATGCTGAAAATGCAACTGCAATCGATCTTCAGTCAAGTATTCATCTTCTCTGTGTTAACAAATTCCCCCTTGACCGATGATCTAGGTAAGTAGTATCTTGATGCTCCTTGTATAATATTTCCCCCTCAAAGTACGCGTATCCGTGTTGGGTGTTGTGCAATTTCCTCAAAAGGCTCAATTGACCGATCTTTCGTTGATCTTCCAATACTCCAACCGGCATTTGATAAGGGTTCCATTCTTTAAAAACTGCATCAAGTCTTGATCTTCAAGCATACTACATTGATAGAGATTTCTGGTGAACTGTCTTCTGTAAACCGTCTTTGTGGAATCGACCAAGTAATGCACTTTAATCTTCAGCATCAACACTTAGGAAAGTCAGCTAGACCAAGTGTATCCCTTGCAAGCTCAACCAAACGGCACGCTTAGTTGAACTACATCCAGATCTCATTGTCTCGCCTTTGTGAAGTTAACCACGTAATGCACTACGGATCTTCAGCATCAGTACTCAGGAAGTCAGCTTGACCAAGTACATCGTTTGCAAACTCAACAAATTGAGTTACCCCCAGATCCCTGTAAAATCCCAAAGAAACATCAAACCCAAAACCGAATCCTGCAGGTCTTCAGCCTTGAACTATCAACTTCCATAAAGATTCCCCAGGTCTTCAGTAAACAGCGCTTTGACACTACTGTCAACTTTAGATACCTGTATGTTTCCGTGCAAAACTCTTCACGCTGGCTGGATAATTAATTAAAATCCTCAAATATGTGTCTGTGCAAAACATTCCACGCAGAACCGTTTGTATCACCAGAAAATCACAAACTCTACCACCTATGATTGCGTTTAGAAATTTACCGAAGAAATTCAACATATGAAAATTTTTATCCCCCCATTTCTTTGGTAAAATCTCTAAACCTTAACAGATTCTTTCCACTTCAAAGAAACTGTCGTCAATTTCACATAACAAATTCTCTCCACTGAGTAGAATTTATCTTCAAATGTTCACCAATTCCCTCCACTGAGCGGAACTGTCATCAATCTTCATTGAATGTTCTCGGTTCCGAAAATTCACGAAAACGACTTTCTTCTTTGCATATTCTAGTTGAATAAGAACGTCCCCTAGTACCCCGTATGATCCGACTTGTATCCCTCCAAAGACTTTGTGAACTCGTTAGGACCGGTATTGACATTCTAGGTTCATTCATTCGTTACCAAATGCGAGAATATGACAATAAACAAAAATATTTCTTCGTTCCATATTCTAGTTGATAAAGAAATTTCGCCTAGTACCCCGTAGGATCCGACTTGTATCCCTCCAAAGACTTTGTGAACTCGTTAGGACCGGTATTGACGTTCTAGGTTCATACGTTCGTTTTCAAATGCGAGAATATGACAATAAACAAAATGCTTTCGAACATTTACGAATAACCGGTAACAATCATAAATATTGACGTGCGGAAGCGAACATACCGTGTTGTTTTTGGCCCATAATAGTCGCGTTACCATTTTTGCCATTTGCATCGGTAACCGTGACTACCCCACATTTTTCAAAAATCAAGTTTTCATCATCTCTTGTTTTCATCATGCCGCATCATCCCGTGCGCTCCCAAATCCGTACAAATTTGACGTTGACATTTAGAAGCGTGGTTCAACTAAACTTCACGAACACCCGACCCCACTCCCACTAGTAATTTGTAGAAACCATCATGTGAGCCCATAATGTGATAATGGTTGCTAGTAAATTGCTAGTGGGCCACAAATAAAAAATCCACAAATAAATTATGGGTCCATAAATAAATATCCATTTCCCACCTTTCTGTTACTAATTTGTCTTTAGCCCAACTCATTTACCAAAAACACAAGCCCAATTAAAGTTTGTGATGTGCATTCTCAGCCCACAGATTGTATCTAATTCACCCAAAAGTCAACAACCCTATTTTTTTTTTAAACATCACAGCCGACATCACCTTCCTTCTACCTCTTCTAAAATACAGATCCAATGAAGAACAAGAAGGAGAACAAACCATGAACAAACAACAGCAACACTCCTTGTTCAATGGCAGCCGTCAGACTTTCTCCTCTTCTTTTTCTTCGATAAAACAACAACCAGCCGCCATGAACAAACAACAGCAACTTCGAAAGATCATCTTTCTTTTGTATCGAAAGATCATCTTTCAAAGTTTTCTTTTGGATCTTTCGAAGTAGTTGAAGTTTAGGATCTTTCGAAACAGAAAAGTCGGTCTATCGAAGTTGTTGGGGCGTAAAGTTGATCTTTCGAATTGTAGGGGGTAAGGTTGATCTTTCGAGATCGTTAAGAGGTGAAGGGATCCTTCGAAGTTGTTGAGCTTTCGAAATAGTTGATCAGTAAAGGTGATCCTTCGAAATCTTGTGAGATGACCCTTCGAAAAGATAAATGATCCTTCGAAGTACTGTTTTGATCCTTCGAGGTTGTGACTGATCTTTCGAAATCAGTTTGATCCTTCGAAGTATGAACACACCAAGAACATCAAGAACACAGAAGGCTGTGTAAATCTGCAGATTGATGAAAACACTTTGTAGATAAGTTTTGATGATGATAACTTGAGTACTTAGGTGAAAAACATAAAACCCAACACTCGTTTCAGCACAGATCTGAATATTCGGGTCCAGATCTGAGTTTTTCTTGATTTTCACCATTTTTACATCTTGAACAAAAAGCACAAAAATCACAGATCTAGAGAACATGTGACTTAGTAAACTATTAGATTTACTAAATCGGGCACCATGGCTCTGATACCAATTGTAGGTCCGTGTTTTCGGATCGAAACCGTGATTTTCATGATTATGTTCAAAGACGGAAGAGATAAGAGATGATAAACAAACAACTTTGTATTAATCCGGTAGTAAAACATTACAAGTCGGCCCGATTACATGATAACCGAACTAATACCAAAGAAGTATACATCCGGGGAGAAACCAAGTGGTGATTTCTCCCGGTGAGGTCTCAAACCTCCTCTAACTCTCTTATGTTGCAAATGACAAGGGTTTCCTATTTATAGTCACACCCCTTGTCTTGCAAACACACACGGTCAACCGAATAACCCTCTCGTTTGACCACTTCAAACGAGCGGGTCTATACACGTTCGATAGACCGTTTCACTAACTATTTCAAATTCAGCGTAAAATAATAACTAATCTATTCGACAAGCATCGGACACAAAATCTGCATCAACAAGACTAAATATGTTGGTGGCATCTTGAGCCGGTTCCAGATGTCTGATGCAACGCCCATTGGTACCCCACTGCCACTAAATCACGGAATTACTCCAGACTTGAAGGGTGAAGCTGTTAGTCCCTCATACTATCGCGCAATGATCGGATCTCTTATGTACCTCACAGCATCCAGGCCAGACATAATGTACCCAACGTGCCTGCTTGCCATATATCAAGTCAACCCGAAGGCCTCACATCTTGCAGCTGTAAAAAGGATTTTTCGTTATTTGAAGGGTTACCCTGACACCGGTCTATGGTACCCTAGGGATAATAACTTTGACTTGATCGCATTCAGTGATTCTGATTTTGGCGGATGCAAAATCAACGGCAAATCCACAACGGCTGGATGTCAGTTTTTAGGAAATCGCCTAGTCACATGGCAGTGCAAGAAGCAGACGTGCGTCGCTACATCAACATGCGAAGCTGAATACATTGCTGCCTCAAGTTGTTGCTCCCAAGTTCTCTGGATCCAACAACAATTACGCGACTACGGTTTTGAATTCCTAACTACTCCTATTTACGTTGATAATTCTGCTGCATTACAGATCACTAGAAATCCTGTGTAGCACTCAAAGACCAAATACATCGAAATCAAATATCACTTCATACGTGATTGCTTTGAGAAAAGGCTAATCGATGTTGTTAAGGTCCACACCGATGACCAACGTGCCGACCTTTTTACCAAAGCATTTGACAAATCAAGATTTGACTTTTTATTATTGGTAAACGGCATTAAGGTCAAGCAAGAGTAAACCAACATCGGAAAATCATTTTTGTATATATCTTTGTGTTTTAAATTTATCTTAGTTTGTTGATTTTAGGGGGAGTAAATCCAAAATCTGAAAATCCAAAAACAACAGAAAAACAAAAATGAGTTTCCTGGCGAGCAAAAGAGAAAATGATAGTACATCAGTGGTCTATGCAAACCTCTTTAAACCTTAAATGAAAAACAATAAGCAGCTCTATATAAGATGAACCCTCGTGCATACCTTGATACGGGAATGTGTCGTGACGTGGATGAACACCGGTCGGTAAGTATAAATCATACCTTAACGTATCCCCTCGCCATGATTACATCTGATAAGTTGAGCTTAAGTGGACAACAATACCGATAATTGTTATAGGATGCTTATCTTAATGTTAACTAACTGAACAACAAGAGCGTTTTGGCATGACCGTACACTGATATGATTCTCTTACCCTCGAAACTCGCAAAAAGAATGTCTGTATATATTTATTTACTGCTTTCAGTCTTTACATTTGAAATATTCAAAAATTCCAAAAAGATTTTAGGTGTGTTTTAATATAAACTTTATAAAAGCCAAAAAGATTTTATTTCTATTTTGTTTTCGATTGTACGATGTTGGAGCTCGAGTCTTCGTTACCTGAAACCTGAACGAAAACCGAATTGACTAAATCTTCATAAACGGTCGAAATTTGCAAGTTTTGAAAGTTAGGCACTAAAACTGACAAATTTACTAAACTTTCAAACTGTCGGACGGTGTTTGATTGTGACATGGTCATTCGTGTGTCATTTGTTTATATAAACTATATTCCAAGCAATTGTTCTCATTACGCGTTTAGATTTCTTGCATGTGCAGATTCTAAAGGCAAGGAGAACATGGTCGATGACAAGCTTCGGAATGAAGACACGACATGAAGGCTCTCAAATGATGAAGATGATCGAGTTGCCGCTGACCATCATCAATACCACAAGGATCTCAAGTACTGAAGATCAAGTCATTCACGAGCATAACTCAAGGGGGAGCTTATGTTAAGGGGGAGTTTGTCAACACACTTCCTACATGATACGGGTAGTTTGTTGATACACTTTATGCTTTCAAGATGTGAAGACTTTGAAGATCCTCCGACATTGATGACTTGAAAGGACGTCAGAGACTTGAAGACACGAAGATCGAGACAAAGCTACAGCCAAGGGGGAGTTTGTTGGTGCACTTGTGTCTGTACTTTGTCTGTAATTTGTCATGATACAAAACGATGTCCTTTGTTAGTCCTGTAAGTTTGACCAAGTCAACCATCCTCCTGGTTTGACTTGGCCAAACAGTTAGAAGCTGATTATAACATGTCTGTGTCGAAGGATGACTCATCGAAGGATAGTTTAGATCCTTCGATGAGCTCGAAAGATGAACCTTCGATGGATGTTGATGGACCTCGATAGATCATCC